>NW_021605030.1:25349-30043 GCF_004785775.1 Grammomys surdaster | reverse complement strand
TACTAAAGATTGCACAGATGCAGTACAGTTGATGGTCCTGAGACAAAGATATCAAGAGCTAGGTAGAGAGGACCAGAGATATGAGCTGCATAACTATCTACAAGAGCTTCAGGACTGAAGCGTGCGCAAAGACAAGGGGGGAATGAAGAGGAACTTTGGAACATTGTCCCCCTGCCTGGAAGAGGCTAATTAACATTCCTCGGTCAGAGGAGGAAGGGAGAGGCTGATTAATATTCCTTAGACCTCGTGGAAGGGAACCCACCTGCGGGTTCCAGAGCACGTAGACACATTCCACAGGAGGGACCATCCCTTGCCACCTACGGACAAGGAAAGTCTTTGCCACCTCATTCCCTAGAGACGAATCAGTTTTAAAAGTCACATTGTTCTGCCAATCACATTGTGCCTAATGGCTGCTGCCCTAAGGACTGTATACAAGCTCACTGAACGAGTAGCATGGGGCTGCCTCTCCTTTTGGGGAGCAGGGTGGCCCCAGCATGCTGGAAAAGTAAAAATTCCTCTTGCATTTCGCATTGATCTCTCGTGTCCACGTGGTTCTTTCAGAGGGTCTCCAGTAAACTACGGCTCTGCTCTCTAGAGTCTTACAGTGCCTTTCTATGCATGCCCCAGCTCAGAATAATGAGACAGAGACTTTTATATTTGTTATTACCTGTAGGCACTGTAGCTGGACAGATTCTCAGCTATTCTAACCTGACAATACTGGCCTGGCTTACATTCTCCCCTGTGTTTTGTTACCTCTCAGTCTTAGTCCCAGTATCAGCTTGCTCTTCTGTGTCTGGCTGGAGCCTTCTCTAGCCTGATTCTTTCCCAGCCTCCCTGTCTCTCCCAACGTTGTCCTGCTCCCCCTCTCTCAACTCCTGGCTACTTGTTTACTTGTTGAGGTTTTGTCTTTGACTGTCTATTGTAATGCTAAGTGTGGACCTCCAAGATCTGGAGTCTGCACAAGACCCTTGTGACACTTCCTTTAAGTTAATTCTGATTGGTGAATAAAGATGCCAATAGCTGAGTAGAAGGGACATAGGTGGGGTTGAGGTTTTGCAGGCTTGGGTCAGAGATGATCACAAGGAGGAAGAAGCCACCATAGGGGGAAAGAAGAAGAAGAGGAGGAGGAGGAGGAGGAGGAAGAGGAGGAGGAAGAAGAGGAAGAGGAAAAGGAAGAGGAAGAAGGAGGAGGAGGAGGAGGAGGAGGAGGTGGTGATTGAGGAGAGAAAGGAGAAGTGGCCATGGGTTAAGAGAGAGAAGAATGTGGTCCTGAGGGAGCTAAGAGCTGCCAAGATGAAACATAGTAAATTTTGTTTTATTCTATATTGATAGAAAATTAAGGTTGTTTTATTTGAATTATTGTATATTGACAGGAATTTAAGGGTGCTTCGTTAGACCGTATTTTACATAAGCTGTTTATTTAAAATATGATGTAAAATTCTAGTTTTACGGTTTTTACAATTATTTTTATTGCATGTAGATTGTTAATGTTAGGGAAAAGGCCATTTTAAAACAAAAAGAGGATATGGAAGTGGTAATTTCTGGTTATATCCTGTAATGCAGACATGATTTTTTTTTTCTTTTGCTGAGCCACACTCACATGTTTTGCTGAGGCAAGACCCATTAGAGGACACATGATGTTGGAGAGAGTGAGTAGGACCCAATGGACAGTGATGAGTTGCTTGCTTGCATAGCTAGCTGAGTAACTCTTCGTTGGTCTTGCGCCTTTGCTGATCTTCACTTTGTTGAAAGAGGCACTACAGAGAACTCCTGTCATTCCAGCTTGTCCTGGTCACTCCTGCTGACTCTTGCCAATTCAGAGGAGACCTGGTGGTTTCTGCTGGATTGTGCAGCCATTGCTGATTTGTGTGTGGTGACACTTTTAAATGGGACTGTTACTATCTTAACACTACTGGACTAGACTGTTGGTATCCTGACAAACAGAGATTGGAATCACCCAAAGAACTACATTTAACAGGTCCACATCTCCCTTGTCCTATTTACCATCTTTTCTCCCCCACCTTTGAGCAGTTGGCTAGAAGGGGGATTGAAGTGTTTAAAGTAGGTGTTGAAAAATCCAAGGCTATCTCGGTCCAAAAAAAACAAAGTCAGAGAAACCAAGGTAACATGTAAGCTGTCTCAGGAGGACATATTATCAAATAACAAAGGGAAACGTTCCAACAGTGCTTCAGAAAGGATCCCAGCATGAGGACCACAAATGTCACAGGTAAAGGGACAGAGATACAGGTCCATACTTATGCCCCACTATGAACAACCAGCCTGCCTCATCCTAGTCTTAAGGGCCATCTCATAGTAAAGACAAATGAGGTTCATTCCTGTTAATGATTAAATATATGTTCATCAAGGATTAGTCTATGCCTCATCTGTAACCTTAACTACGAATGGTTCTGTACTGCCTATTCCAGGAGATGGCAACCATATCTTTGTTTCAAATGTTTTTAACTGTAAGAGTCTGTGATTTGTGAAGAATGATATCCAAGAATCAAATAGTATGCAACAGCAAGGATCATTTGTTTATTCTGTAGAGAACTTGCATGCAGGGGTCTACCATACACCAGAATGGAAGACAGAGGAGAGGACTTTGCAGAGTCAATTTAAAGCCTGATAGGGTAGGAGCGGAGGACTTTTACCTTTCCTTCCCATGATTGGTTGGCTCTATCTCCAGGAGTATGGATGCCTTTGTGATTGGTTATGGCTCTGGGGGACTCGGGGGACTTTTGCTGGTTAACTATACTTGGCTCAAGCTAGGTGGTGGGGCAGCTTCTACAGATCCTGATTGGCTGCCCTTCAGGGGTGGTCTTTTGCCCCCTCTGGAATTGAGTTGTTTTGAACTTTTCTATTTCTGGGAAACAGAAACATAGGCCTAATCTCCCAGACTGCCAGTTTGCAGCATGTCATGGAGTTAGCCTGGCTCTGGCTAACTCAGTCATCTCAATAACCATCTTACTACCCTAACTTTGTTTCAAAGGTTTATACCTGTTTATGATTAAATCTGTTTATCAAGGATTGGTCTATGCCCCACCTGTAACCTGAACTACAAATGGTCTTGTACTGCCTATTCCAGGATGTGGCTCCCTGTCTTTGTTTCAAATATTGTTTATAACCATCTTGTAACCTTACCTTTGTTTCAAAATGTTATATGATCACTGTGACTATCTTGTTCTGCCCACCTTGCAACCATGTCTTTGTTTCAAGAGAGACTAACTTGTTATGCTTGTATTCTGCTCCTGTAACCCCACCTATTTTGCTCTCCAAATCCACTATTTGGAAACTCCTTACCCTGGAGCTAGAAAAGCCTTGTCTTCCTCACATCCAATGCTGATCTCTTGAACCCACCTTAAGCAGAGGCAGCCATGTTCATGAGTAAAATAAAGCTAGTTTTAATTAATTATTTGGGTTAATTAATCTAATTAATTTGGCCATGATGATTTGGATCAGTGGTTTTCCTCCTTCCATCTTTAGGATTAACAACTAGCTTCAGAAATCCCCTAGGCTTTTAGAAACATTAAGTCAGGCTGAAAGACTCCCTCGAGGGGAGACCCTCCCTCAAGGCATGGGAATTCATGGCCACCCAGAAACTCAAGAGACCAAACTTGTTGCAAACCACAAAAGGCTTTATTTCGGGATATCAGCCGGCTGAGGCCGAGACTCACAAGAGGAGTGTTGACCCCAAGGCCAGAGGGAGAAGGGTATTTAAATGAGAAAACCACAAACCAGGGGGGTGAGAGAGAATCAGAAAACATCAGCAGACAGTATCATAAAAGCAGTGGAAGGTCCCCAGTCCAATCGATCATGTGGGAAACACACCCTGTGTACTTATTTTTTCAAGAATTTAATCTTGTTTAATCATCTGTCATGTGACCAGCCAATCCTTGGAACAGCCCAGATGACTGGTATTTTCTTTATGGTCAACCAGTTCCTAGAACCCAGAGCCCAGAGCCTATGAACCAGATGATCCGCATTCTTGGTTCCACCCTTTTGTGGTCAGCTAAGTTCCTGGAGCACAGATGGCCTGGCTCTATATGCTAGGGGTCTCAAAAAAGTTTTAGTCTTTTCAAGGCCAAACCAGGAATTGTGGCTTTAGCAATGAACAGAATTTAAGGACCGAGTAGCCAGCAGAGCGAAGCAGAGATGGAAAATGTATTTAAAGATATTAGAATACAGGCTTAAGTATGGGGTTTGAGAGACAGAGAAACCTCAGAAGAAATTAAGATAGACTCCCATAAGGAGGCAGGCAGTATTTCCAAGTGGAAAGTGGGAAACAAGATGAGGGAGAATAAAACTAGTTCTCTCAGCATTAGCCAGAGCTACTCACTGGTGGATCTTGGGTTTCATCTCAGAAGTGGGCTAAGAAACTGCCAGGTCCTCAAGAAACTTAGGACAAGTGGCTAACTGTGGCCTCTCAGCTCACTCAGTACCTATGGCTCCCCTCAGCTCTTCTCATGATGCCTCCACCCGAGCTCTCTCCAACCCAGGGGCTTGGCTTCCTTCCCTTCCACAGATACTCTTTCCTGCAAACCCTGCCATTTCAGCTGCACCTTTCTGTGGGTCCCTTGGTTCCCTTGGGATGTTGTTGTTGTTGTTTTGGTTTGGTTTGGTTTGGTTTGGCCTCTTGGCCCTCTCTCCTCTCTTCTCTTCTCTTCTCTTCTCTTCTCTTCTCTTCTCTTCTCTTC
>NW_021605030.1:23356-25339 GCF_004785775.1 Grammomys surdaster | reverse complement strand
TCTCTCTCTCTCTCTCTCTCTCTCTCTCTCTCTCTCTCTCTCTGGTCTGGACTCTCTGCACACTCTGGCTGTGCACTCTCATATCTACAATAACAACCCCCATCTCTTACTCTCTCTCATTTCTTCAACAACCACCTTCTCTTCAGCTGTACCTTGGAGTACTCATGTCCTCTTGTTCATTCAGAAACCTTCCTTCCTCCTTCTTTTCTCTTTTAATAAAGAACATATGTGAGGTGGTTCTGGGGATGCTTTGGGTGGAATTATAATCTGATAGTCAAACCAAAAGCCACCAGGTTTGCACAGGGTTAGTACATGTTCTTTTCTTGCAATGAGCTTTCTGTTGTGATTCCTAGAAAATTCCAGGTTTATGGCTGGAAATGGAGAAGGGTCTAAACAACTGATAATTATGCTGGAATTCTTGGTTCTGTGCTGGCAAATGTGTGAACTGGGTTCCAGAGTGAGGCAGCGTCTTTCCTTCTCGTGTTCCTCTGGTTTTTTGTTGTTGCTGCTGCTGCTGTTTTGTTTTGGTTGGTTTGGTCTTTTTGCTTGCTTGGTGTGTTTGTTTGTTTGTTTATGCTGCCTAAATGGTAGGTGTTGAAGATATAGAGATGAGATTGTTCAATATAGTAATAAAGAGAGCAGCCACAGTCGGTGAAAGAAAAGTTGACACATAATTCCCTTCAGAAAATGCAGTTTATTAAGAGATAGTCCTGAAATTATGGTCAGGCCTTGAGGTGGGGGAGGGGACATTGGATAGGAAAAGGTACAATAGATAGGAGAGGCCAAACATAGCCATCTTAAAGGGGAGGAGAACCTTCCCTTTAAAGCCAAGAGGAGCTTCTTTAAGAACGAGACTAGAGACTGTAGAATGCTCAGTCCCACATGGAGCATATATACTGCACCCCTCATTTCAAGGCCCAGGGATAACTGTGGAATAGAGGCAGAAAGACAATAAGAGGAGAGAGTTGATCATTTATAAGGAAATGGTGTCTTTTGGACATGGGAGAGCAGCTGCTCATATGAACTCACAGTGGTTATAGCAGCATGCACCGAACCTGTGAAAACCCAAGCCAGAATAAATCCCAGCACAAAGATGGGAAATGGGAACCAAATCCCACCCTAGACATGAAGTTGTCAGTAATTGTTAGATACTGGCATAGGAAGAGACAGTTTTCATCGAGAGTGTTACTCCAAGCAAGTCAACCATGCTCTAGTGGAAAACCACATATGCAAGAATATTTGGACAGCACAAATCAGCTTTGATGGGTTTTTTGTTAAAAATTACATGGGATGGGGATGTAGATGTGGGAAGAATTGGGAAATGGGTGAATAGGACCAAGATACATATAGAATGCTCAAATAACTACATTCAAGAAAAGAATGAGAATGGGAGACCAAGGAAAGGAAGGAGGGAGAGAGGGAGGGAAGGAGAGAAAGGAAAGAGGGAGGGAAAGAAAGAGAGAAGAGAGAGAAGACAGTGCTATCCCAGGAGCTAGTGGGAGAAAACCAGGAAAGAATTTGAGGAAAAAATCCCTAGAGCAAAGAACAGAACAAAGGAAGTATAAACTTTAATAAATTTTGAAGGATGATGGGAAAGTTTCACATCACATGATTTAGTTCGTCATAGAGTATGTTTGACAAAGAGCATGTGCTGTGGTGTTTGAATCAACTGGGAAAAAACAAAGACTTAGACTCAATTCAAATTTATATTAAAAGAATTTATTCTTACTGCTAGCTGAAGGACAACAAACTTAGAGGCAAACAGCACGGGTGCTGAAGGGGTTTAAAGGAAGTTTAAGTTTCTTTAGCCATTACAGGGTGTTAGCATTCTGTCTAAACTCCACCCCACCATTACCTTGCAACAGCCAGGTATGCTCCTCCCCACAGTTACCTGGCAACAGCCAAGTAGGCCTGCCCACTATAAAAGGGGCTGCTTGCCTCCTCCTCCTCCTCCTCCTCCTCCTCCTCCTCCTCCTCCTCCTC
>NW_021605030.1:19683-23256 GCF_004785775.1 Grammomys surdaster | reverse complement strand
CTCCCTCCCTCCCTCCCTCCCTCCCTCCCTCTCTCTGCCTCTACTACCCTCTTAACTCCCCTCCTCATGCCCTGAATAAACTCTATTCTATACTATACTGTCGTGTAGCTTGTCCCTCAGGGAGAAGGGATGCCTAAGGCCCATGGAAACACCCCCTTCCGACATACCTCACCACACCCCCACAGAACATATTCTATATCTCTTTACAAGGGGTTGTGTGTAAATTGTTACACAGGTCTGAGCACTCTGGAGCAGGGACACTAATTGACTGCAACAGAGCAGACAGCACGATGTCATCAGATGATTGATGGATGTCACATCCCTGCATTCCCCACTGGCTCTTTATCATATGGATCAAATCATTGAGTCAGGCTGAAGTACAGGTTGATACTGAGCCTGTAGAGCCAGTATCTTAACAGAGCTGACCTTTCCCTTAATGTATGCTAACAGCCAGTTTAGAATGTGTGAGCCAATTATAACTGCCCAAGAGCAGTAGGAGAACTGGCCCAGCTATGGCACTTAAAAGGGTGGTGAGCCAATGGAGACCAAGAATGAAGAGGTTAGTACCAGTCAGAGGCTTGGCTCACTCTTTGATTTTGTGTGTGCCTGTGTAACATTTTTTCATTAATTTATTTATTAATTAATTTATTTATTCATTTTACATCCCAATCACAGCCCCCCATCTCCTCCAAGTCCCCCCTATAACCCCTGCCCTCCCTCTTCCCTTCTCTTCCAAGAAGGGGGAGGCAACCACTTGGGTACTAACCTACCCTGGTACTTAAAGTAACTGCAGGACTGGGCACAATCTCTCCCCTAAAGTTAGACAAGGTGGCCCAGTTATGGGAAGAAGATCCATAGGCAGGCAATAGAATCAGAGACAGGTCCTGCTCCAGTTGTTGGGAGACTCACATGAAGACTAAGCTGTACATTTGCTACATATGTAGGGATGGCCTAAGTCCAGCCCACATATGCTCTTTGCTTGATGGTCCAGTCTCCAGAAGCCCCCAAGGGTCTAGGTTAGATGACTCTTTTGGTCTTCCTGTAGAGTTCCTATCTGTTCTCAGTCCCTCAATCCTTCACCCAACTCTTCCACAAGACTGAGCTCCATCCAATGTTTGGATGTTGGTCTCTACATCTGTTTCTATCGGCTGCTGGGTGGAGCTTCTCAGAGGACAGTTATGCTAGAGTCCTGTCTGCAGACATAGCAGAGTATCAGTAATAGTGGCAGGGATTGGTGCTTATCTATAGGATGGGTCTCAGGTTAGGCTTGTCATTGGATGCCCATTACCTCTGTCTCTGTTCTATCTTTGACCCTGAACATCTTGTGAGCAAGACACATTTTGGTTCAAAGGTTTTGGAGGTGGCTTGGTGTCCTCGTCCTTCTACTGAGAGTTCTCCGTGGCTACAAGAGGTGGCTACTTCAGGTTCCATATCTGCTACAGCCAGGAGTCTCAGCTAGAGTCATGTCCATAGACTCCCAGGGTGGCTTACCTCACTCTTTTGCCCTGTTGTTTATGTTTTTCTGAACTATATCCAGTGTTTCCCAAGTAATTCCTATGTTTTTAGCATAAAAACCATATTTTGTCACCTAAAGCCACACAATGTCCTCCTTCTCTTAAGAATAACAAATAGCCTGTGTTACAAAACCATTTCAATAAGGACTCTACTTGACTTTCAAGTTGCCTTATGGAGTCCTTTAGGTGTTGTATATCTTGGCCTACTTTACTACTCTGGGTTTTAAAATTCTGATCTTGGATAATTAAGGCTGACATGCCCAAGACACCTGCATCTGCAATTCCTGCCATCACAAGAAGAGACAGAACTATGGCTAAAATTGAGATTCTCTCTTTTTTCTAACCAGGCCTTGTTGGTGCTCATAATGAATGTTCTCTAAATGCAGGCAAACATTTTGTACCTTCCTTTTCAGTAGACAGGTCAATTTGTAGAAGGATGGGTTAAAATACATGTTTTTGTTGGTGGTGATGGTGGCAGTGGTGTGTGTGTGTGTGTGTGTCCCTAATAGCCACCATACATCTACTGAGTCCAAATGTGCAGACCCACTGTCCCTAGAGGAACTTTAGAGTGAAAAATTATAGATACTGGGTATATAGAATCCTTTTTAGACATATAAAATATTCTTTAGGCTTTCTTTATAAGGACATGGAAATTTTCTGAGAAACCGAGCCATGAAGCAAGTTAGGAATGTGGAAAGACCAGTCACCATTACTGGAACTGGCCGACCGCAAAAAGAAAGGAAAGAATGCAGGTGAGCTAGGTGGAAACAAGCTGGGAACCAAACTGGGAACCATCCTGGTAACTGCAGTGACAGGGCAAGGCCACAGTGACAGGGCAGGACCACATTCTTGAGAAAGATTAGCGTACAGCGAGTTTTCACATGACCCTGACTCATGTAGGTTGGGTTCCTTTGGAATGTTCTACTATTTTTATGTTATGCCACCTTAACAACCCCTCATCCCCCTCCCCATTCCTTGGTTTGTGGTTTTTCCCTTTAAAAACCCTTCTCAAACTGGTTGTCGAGGTCAATTCAGCTCCTGTGGGCATACGAATTGACCGGCAGCTAGCTAATAAACCTCGCTATTGCTCCGGTTCACGGTGTTTTGAGCAGATTACTGGGTGGTCGTGACTTTCTGAGACTTGAGTGAGGGTCTCCCCTCTGCGGAGGTCTTCAGAACCAGGAAGTATTTGCTACTCTACGGGTCCATTATTCACCTAAGAATGATACCCCAGACTCAAATAGTATGTAAAAGCAAAGAATATTTTATTCTGCAGAAGTCCAGCATACTGGGGTCTCCCATTCCAAAATGGAGAGACAACCAAGTGGCCTTGCAGGCCCGATTTCAAGCACATTAGGGGAATTCCAGGGTAGGTGACTTTATCTTGCTCCATCTCTAGGGACGTTCCAAAACCATTTCCGATTCGTGAGGACTGGAAACTGTTACTGGGGAAGTCTCAAAACTACTGCTGACCCATTCCCCTTGCTTCAGGCCAAGGGGCAAGGCAGCTTCTAATGGAAAGGCATTCTGAATAGCTGTCTGAATCCTGGGATTTCTTCTAGTAACTGACTTGCCTGGGCTTGCCTGGACTTGCCTACTTCTTAGGCCTAGTCTCCTGAACTGCCAATTTGAAGCTTATCATGGAGTCAATCTAACATTCTCAGTAATATGTTGGGACCTATTGATTACAAACTTTACCACAGAGAATGTCTGAGGGATCATAAATTGAAGAGATTAGGCAAACACCTTTTCCTTGGAGATGCCACAAAGTGAGCTTAGTTTCCCCTGAGTTACAATTGAGATTCTTCGGTGGCATAGGGTTTGGGGTGATAGAAAAGTTGACTATTACCTGATGTGTTTATAAAAAGAGAAAGAGAATATGTTCTGTGGAGGTGTGTGTGGTGAGGTATGGGAGAAGGGGATGTCTCAGATGGCCCATGCTGTGGCATCTCTTCCCCCTGAGGGACCAGCCACACACAGGTATAATATAGAATAGAGCTTATTCAGGGCATGGGGAGGGGAGTTAAGAGGGTAGCAGAGGCAGAGAGAGAGAGAGAGA
>NW_021605030.1:0-19673 GCF_004785775.1 Grammomys surdaster | reverse complement strand
GTACATTCCTTAGTCAGAGGACACTAGCTGGATTAACATTCAGAGGAAGAAGGGAGAGGCTGATTAACATTCCTCAGACCATAGGGGAGGGAACACACCTGCAGGTGAGGAGGGCCCAGAGCAAGTAGATACATTCCAGGAATCAGGAACCTGGGCCCTTAACATAATAAACCTGGGCAAACGGAAGACACTCCTTGTCATAATCTGAGTCACCTAGGACCCGGACCTGGAAAGGTCAGACTTTGTGGGTTGCCCTCATGAATTCTGTATAAGTACTGTTCCCAGTTTTTGTTCAGGGTTCTCTTGCCTGCATGCGAGAGAGTCCTAGTGCACTAGTTTCATTAAACCTCATGTTATTACAGCGAGTCCCATCCATGTGTCTCTGTGGGAGTACATCTCCTGGTTTTGGATCATAGAGTCCAACATTTGGAGGTCCCACCAAGACAGTTGCTATCTCCGACCCCACAGCTCCAGGGATCGAAGGTCCACTCGCTCAAGCAGGTCTGTGTGCTGTCTGTCCTTTGTTTTTGTATTTGTGAAGTGTCTGTATGGCAGGGGCAACTGTCTGTGCACTGTGTCTGTGAAGTATCTGTGTGCACATGGCAGGGGTGACCATCTATGTAGTCTGGTTTCTGTGCTTGTGGCAGGAGAAAGAATTGGGCAAGCCATAGAGAGCTGTTTGTTTGACCCTGAGATAGGGTCAGGTTTCAAGGACTCTAGGATAGGGTCAGGTTACAAGTTCCAGGAGGGTATTCGTGGGAAGTGGAAGCAGCAGGACAGAGGTGTAGGCACACTGCAGGCCACAGTTCTCTAGAGGACACTCCAGAGTTTGTTTGTATGGGAGATAGGGTCAGAAACAACCCTTTCTCTGTCTGAAGGTGGTCTTCAGCGACTGCCACCTGGGGTAGTGTATGTTACACTCTTGTATGGTATTAACACAATCTTTAACAAATTTAACTAAGTAATTTAAAATGTAAGGGCCCAAAGTCAGAGGCAGGAACAAAATTATCAATAGTTTAAACAATGTAGAAGTCAAGATAGTAAATTTAGGGGAGTTAGGAGTTAAACCAAGACTCAAACTACATCTTTGTCATTGAATCTTTAACTATCTTTTTCCCACCCCGGATGGTCTCCAGTATGTACTTTTCAATTTTGTACACCCTTAGGTAACACAGAAAAGATAGCTGTCTCTATATATACTGAAGGTCCTGCTGTCGGCTTCTCCCATCTCGGGGGCACACATGTATGGGGTTTCCCACAGGACACTTCTCAACATTGGGTGTACACACCCTAAGCCCCACCCTCTGAGGCTGTTTCTGAGACACAGTTTAGATTAAAAAGTCTCTTGTCCTCGACATTTGGGTAATCTCCACCCCTGTGTTTCTAGGGTGGGAATATCCCAGGAGTCAAGGCCTGCTGTTAACTTACAGAGAACAAAGACAAGGTCTGGCAGCCAGGCACAAGGTAGGTGTTACACTGTAGTGGACCAAGTCACATTTTCAGTGGCTAGGAGTACTTTCCAAGTCACTTTGGTAAGGTTGTGTGCGCTGCTAAGGTTCAGCATGGGAGGGAAGAGCCTTGCAGAACAGCAGGTGATCTTGAGCTTGAGGGGGTTGCTCAGGTGTCTGGCTGTTCTCCAGTTGGCATCAGGTGCAGGTGCTGGTCTGAGTTATGTGAAGTCAGGCAGTTACTCCATCTATTTCAATGGAGGTCGGGATGGTCAATAGCACCAGGAAAGCGTCTTTCTTACTTGGGTGGAACCTGTGGGATACCTGCATTATACAGATCACTAAGTGCAGTCCACGGTTTCTGGTGTCTGATCTGGAAAGCTTATAATTGAGCCATAATATTTTTATTAGCCCAAAAAGTCATTTCTGGGGAGGTGAGTCAAGAGCTGGGATTGAGGGAGTGGGGGTCCCACACAAGAAGGGTGTTCTGGGCTTGGAACAGGGACAGGGCAAGGTGCAGTACCCAGCCAGCACCAGTTTCCAAGGACAATTTGGTGAAGGTCTCTTTTTAGGGTTCTGTTCATCTCTACTTACCCTGGGCTCCAGGGACATTATGAACAAAGGAGCTTCCAATTAGTCCCCAATATCTCTGCCAATCCCTGACTTACCTTAGAAACAAAAGCAAGACCGCTATCTGATCGAATTACCTCAGACACTCGAAATCTTGGGAAGATTTCTTTTAATATCTTCTTGGTTACCACAGTAGCTGTTTCCTGCTTGGTAGGGAAAGTCCCAACCCACCTAGAGATAGTATCTACACATACTAGAGGGTATCCATATTTTCCTGGCTTAACTTCTGCAAAATTGACCTCCCAATATACTCTAGGCTGTTCTTCCCTAGGTATTTTTCCCTGTTTACTCTTGTCTGAATAAGCATTTACTTGCTGGCATACCTTACACTGTTCTACTATCTCTCTGGCTCAAAACCTGAGGTCCAGTATATATCTTAGATCCCTTGACTGCTTGGATGCACTTATCTCTCAAATGAGTCCATCTGTGCATTTGGCCTAGTAAGTCTTTTGCTTGCTTTCTGGGGAGTATAGTTCTCCCTTCTTATGTGCCCCATTGCCCTTTTTTCTCTAGGCAATAGTTGGTAGGGTGGCTAACAATCTGAGTCCTTTCTTCTTCCTATGTTTCAAGTGATGCCATCTCTTAATCTAGTTCCAGTTTTTAGTGGGTGTCTCTTGTAGGCCCATAACCAGGATAGGTTCCTGTATAGCCACTTCTTGAGCCACTTGATCTGTCTGGTTATTGCCTCAGGCCTCTGAGTCTCCTCCCTTCTGGTGTCCTGGGCAACAAATTGTACTCACAATTGCTGGCTTCATCAGGGCATCCAAGAGATCCAAGATTTCTTCTGATTCAAGCAGTCCTCTCTGGGCTGTAGCAAAGGCATGCCTGCTGTCTGTGTAGATGTTAATTTTCTTGCCAGCCCCAAGTTCCAAAGCTGCTTTCTGCACCAATGTGCCCAGGATTGGGGAGTAGAGGTTCATCCCAGATGACAATTGTACCGTCCACCACAGCAGCACCAGCTTGTCTCTGACCAGCACGGAGAAAACTGCTCCTGTCTGTAAAGCAAGTTGCCTCGGCTCCTGGCAGGGGTTGGTAGGAGAAGTCTTTTCTCTACCCATAAGTTCTCCTTTTGCGCCAATTAGTTGCACTCTTAGGCAAGAAGTGTATCTGGGTTTCCATCCTGGGGAGCAAGTCTCAACCCAGCAAAGAGTAGGGACATTCTGGGATGACCATAAATGAATGGTATACCCAGCCCATCTCTTGGTCCACCATTTTTTGGGTAGTTCATGAATACATTTTGGTGTCAGTGGCTCCTTGGAACCAAGATCTTTTCTTGGAAATGGGGCCATCAGCTTGAGTGTTGATCCCCTAGTTCCACCAAGAGTTGAGTGGGTCCAAGCCCCGTCTACCCGAATCTCTGTCTTCACTCAGAGGTAATACCTTCACGATTTGGGGGTGCTTTTCCCAAGGCTTGAGATTTCCTGACCCTGGCTTCCATTTGTTAGGGAACTCTCAGGCTCAACAGCTGGCTCCTTTACTTGCAATGTGCACACTGGTTCTTTTTAAGGAGTTTTCTATCTCCCTTTGATTGAAGTCTCTCTTTTCTGCTTTCCCTTAACTGCTATAGCAAAGATTCTCTGTAAATTCCTTTCCTGTCACCTTTTTTTTTTCGTCATCTCCCTTTTATCTTCTTCTTTTCTCTTTCTCTGTTCTTTCTCTTTCTATGTCTACCTGTTATGGTAGACTTCCTCAGCAACCTACACTAAATCCTTTAACGACTTATCCTGCAGTCCCTCTAGCCTCTGAGGCTTTTTCATGATACCTAATAGTCTTGTCTATAAAGACCACAGTGTGTACTGACAGAATGCCTCTGTGAGCCATTTTAGAAAGGCTGTGGGCAACTCATCTGATCTCTGCTTAACCTCACATGTCTTGGTCAAAATTCATGGGGCCTTATGTGGCCCCCTTGAGACCTGCCAATGGAATCTGCTGTAGGCTTTTAGGTGCCCCTTACCTTCTGCCATATGAAGGTCCCAGTCAGATCTGGTCAGAAGCAACCCACTGTTGACCACAGCCTGGTCAATTGATGGTGCCCCCATGTCAGAGGGAACATTCTTTCTTTTCAGTATTCTTTCTTGCTCTTTGGTCCTAAATATCACTCCTGATGGCCAGAACCTACAAGTGTGGTGTGGAAGAAAGGCTTTTGTCGGGGGAAGGGTGTTTCTCTACTATATTCATCCAGGTAACCATATAGGGCACTTGGTCTGAGTACTGGAGGGATCCTGGGCTAAAGACTCTTTCCTCTACTGCTTTGATCACCTGTTCAAAGGTCCCTATGGGTGGCCACCCTACTCTGAAGGTGGGTCATTTGGCGAAACAGAGAGTAGGTAACTAACTTATCCTTTTTTACTACAAATCAGTATTTGCACCAAAACAGAGGCCTATTCTTTTGGTTTTCTGACTGAGGGCAGCCTGTAGCTTTTCACAGCAGGTGATCTGCCTGCAAGTAGTTGGTCTCAGAGGTCTCATGCTGGAGTCACGTGACTTGTCTCAGTGCTACTCACTCACTTTTTTAAAAAATAAAAAAAGTATACAACTATATCTCTCAGGTGAATAATCTTAAATTTTTTAGTGAATTTTTGCCTGAAATTGATGCGCCACCTGAAACAGGAGATAATTTGAAAAGCCACGGTGCTGCCTGGACCACCGGTTTCTCAAACCAGAAGCAGCCAGTGGCCAAGGTCCCTGCAAACAGCAGGTGGGAAGCTGCTGGGGCTGTTTTGTCCAGCTGCAATGGCTCAGGGAAGTTGCCCTTCTCCTCTGCCAGGTTCTTAGTCGCCTGGGCCCTGCCTATCTTTTTGCAGATGCCCTTGGATTCCTCAGCACCAGCCACAGAGAGCAGGGAGTGGATGGGGAGGGTGCAGCCACTGTGCTGTGGCTCTTCCACCCCTCCGCTGTCTGTGTTCTCATACCAGAAGGGGCTAGAGGCCAAGGTCCCCACTAGCAGCAGGTGGGAAGCTGCTAGGCTGCTAGAGCAGTGATCCCAGGGTTCCCAGCCCAGCCACTCATGCCAGACTAGGCAACTGTCACATGCTGCCCCACCGCTGCCTCCACAGACAGCAGCAAGTGGGAAGGGACAGAGCTTTCTTTTCTTGGCAGCCAACCTGCACAACCTGGCAGCTCAAGGGCACCACGCTAGGAGAGCTGCGAGCTGTTGCCCACCGAACACGGGCCAGGCGAGGTCACCCTCCATACAGTGCCACAGTGACACTTGGAGAACATCCTACATTTGGTGGGCAGGCTGCCTGAACCGGGGTGGCTGCTTCCCAAAGGACTTGCCACTCTGCTCTGCAGCAGCTCTTTTGTACAAACTCTATCTCCTCCTCTGCCGGCAACCATGTTACCTCCTTTTTTAACTTTCTTCTAATAGTTAATTAGGGTGTTTAACATGGTAGATTCAGTTCAAAATAATGTCAATCAAAGTCCAAGAACACTGAGAACAACAACCAACACACAGTTTGTCAAGAAATCAGAGAAAGACAACACAGACAGCTCGTCCCTGTCACAGGTACATAAAACAGGTTATACAGACAGTTCTGGCCCCTGCCACAGGCACAGAAACCAGGTCACACAGTCAGTTCTCACCCCTTCCATGGACAATGAATGATATAAACAGAATTAGGCACAGACGTCTGACACAAGACTGCCACAAGAGAGCAACAGATACCACCCCAGGCAGCTTGCCAGATGGAGGAGCACCATTTAATCAGGTGATTTGGCCAGCTTACGCTGGACCAAATCTAACAGATTCAGATGACTTGGCCAGCTTACACTGGACCAAATCTAACAGATCCGATCCTACCTCCCAGAGGGACTCTAGAGTGTCCTCCAGTGTCCTGTGACCTGTGGTATGCTGGCACATCTACTCCACTGCCTTGGTCACCCCTGAAGAGTTCCTTCCCAGAACTCAAAAGCTGACCTTTCCCAGGGTCCAAAACAGACTGCTCTACGTGGATTGCCCGGTTCTCACCCTTGCCACAGGCATAGAAACTGGGTTATACACGTCAAAGACACAAACACAAAACAGAAAAAACAGAAAACACACAAACCTGCTTGAGTGGACCTCGATCCCTGAGCTGTGGGGTCTGAGAGAGCACGCAAATCTCGGTGGAACCTCCAAATGTTGGACTCTAAGATCTAAACCAGGGGACGCCCTCCCAAAAAAACAGTCAAGGAGAGAGGATTTGATGCAATATCATTAAGTTTATTGTTGATAACCAGTACATTGGGGTTCCCCTGCTGAGAGCAGTTTTTATACAGAGTTCACAAGGGCAACCACAAAGGCTGACCTCAACAGCCTTTTCCAGGTCCGGTCTCTAGGTTACTCAGATTTGCACATTATTTTTATGACAATGAGTGTTAGCTAAGTGGCTTCCATTTGCCCAGGTTTGTTATGTTAAGAGCCCAGCTTCCTGATTACCTCTTATCTTGGGCCCTTCCCCTGGAATGTGTGGAAGTCTTTGGAATGTGCTCCTCACAAGATGTGTCCTGGTGAAGTTAACTTTTGAGTTTAAACTGAAACCCGAGATTCTATCAATTTTAAGTTTAAACTGAAACCTGAAATTCCTACACCTTCATGTTAACCCTACAACTTCCCACAACTGTAAGGAGCCGTCCTGCTGCTCCGGTCCGCGGGTCAGGGAGCAAGAGAGAGAGTGGGGACAGGGACACGAAGAATGGAGACAAGACGAAATCTGGTCAAAGACGAAGTCTGCCTGCTGGAGACGGAGTCTGCTCTGGAGACAAAGTCTGCTGCTGGAGACAGAGTCTGAGTCTGTCTGCTCTGAGTTGGTCTGTCTAGTCTGAGTCTGTCTGGAGATGAAGTCTGTCTGCTCTCTGCCTGAGACTGCCTCTGACTGCTCCTTTTATATCCCTCCTGAGTCTCTCAAGTGCTGGGATTAAAGGCGTGTGCTACCACTGCCTGGCCTTGAATGAAAGGATCAAGATAATTATCAGAGTGTGCTCAGTGGTTTTAAACAAGTCTCTTGTCAGGGTATATGGCTCAAGATGGCTGCAAAGATAATAGCCGCCCTCGGCTCAGAGTCGGCTCCCAACAGGTCCCCCTTTTTAAATTTGTTTTTAAAAGGGAAGGCTGGGAAAGCTTACGGAAACCATGCCTATCTTAGGTTGGAACAAAAGACCCCAGCCTCCCTTTCCCATCTCTGGATACTCAACAGCCATTGGTTGAGCTCCTGTCTTAGGATGGTGAGGCCTCCCAGTTTGAGGCAAGGGTCTTGAAGTATTCTCTTACCTGTCATTGACTATCTGGCTTAGCGCGTAAGTTAGGGGTTAATCTTCGTCAGTCTTGATGACAGAGGTTTTGGAGTCTCCTACTTCCAGCCTATAATAACGGACCTGTATGGGCTTCATTTGAATAGCATCTATCTATTGTCGTACAAAAGCCATCAGTTTGTTGAACAGCGTGAACCCAAGAGGCAAGAGACTTAGCAATGCCTGAATGGTTATTGCAAAAGCAACACTCTTTTTAGGGTAGCACATAACTCTCTCTGTTGGAGGAGTAAAAAGTATAAGCCTCTTCTATTCTGTCCTAAACCCACTGTGGTAATGGGTTTTCTCCTGAGTCTAAACAATGTACTCTCACTAAATCATAAACCAGGGAATCAAAAGTCCAATAGAGCCGTCCGGGAGGTGTGGGTGGTGATGTCTTCTTCTGCACTGAGAACTTCCCAAGTCCAATATGTTGGTTGATCCACTCCTGTTTGAAGACAATTGTGAAGCATCTTCAGGTTTCCTGTAAAGAAAAAATACACTTCTCCTGGGTTTCTCCTCCCTGGATTTCTTATTGTTGTCTATTTGTTTGATCAGTCTCTCTGGCAGCCAGTGTGCAGCATCTGCCATTTGGGAATATATGCAGACAGAACCTCTTCCCCAGATAAGCACTGGATCTGGCCCATTCCAGGTTCCAGTTAATGGGTCTTTCCAGGGGACTGTTGCAAAATTCTTTTTGGTATCAGGATGCCAGAATCTATCTGCAGCAGATTTTCCTTAGAATCCAAAGTTAAAAATTTTAAAATAAAGAGTGTGTGATGAAGGATATTTCTGGAGGATCCCTTAGTAGGGTACCATTCCCCATTTTTAATTTTTTCAAATTGACATTTAATGGTTTGATGTGCCCTTTCTTCCATACCTTGGCCCTGTGGATTATATGGAATACCCGTTTTATGTAGTATTCCCAATTTTTCACAAAATTGGTGGAAACTGGAGCTTGTATAACCTGAGCCATTGTCAGTCTTGATCTGTTTTGGCACACCCAATACAGCAATTGTAGCAAGCATATGATTGATTACATGTTTGCTTGCTTCTCCAGTTTGTAATGTCGCATAAATGAAACCACTGTATGTATCTACACATACATGTGTATATTTTTGATTTCCAAATTCATTATAATGGGTAACATCCATTTGCCAGAGACTATTTGTTTGGTACCAGTCCCTTTGGATTTACACCTAAATGAGGAACTGGTAAAATTTTAACACATGATTGACATAGTTTGACAATTTGTCTAGCTTGTTCTCTGGTAATTTTAAACATGACCTTTAAAGTTTTAGAATTAAGGTGATGTAACTCATGAGCCTTTATGGCCTGTTCTAAGTTGGATGGCAGATCTGATAAAGTGGCTATACGAGTGGCTAGATCTGCCTTGGTGTTTCCTTCAGCGAGAGGACCTGGTAGCCCAGTGTGGACTCTCAGGTGTCCTATAAAGAATTTACACTTTCTCCTCAAAATTAATTGTTGGCACCGTAAAAACAAATTGGCTGCTTCTGAGGAGTGCTTTATTTGTGCAGCAGTTTCTAGCAGAGGAATAGATTGAGCTATATATGAACTATCTGTGTAAATATTAATGGTTTGATTTGGAAATGTTTGAAACACAGCAACAACATTATGTAATTCAACCAATTGAGCTGACACAGCTGATGTAGCAAAGGAAATTACTTGATCCTTAAAGGCATAAGCAACTGTTCCTGTTGAGGAACCATCAGTGAAAACTAGCAATGCTTCCTTTATAGGTGCATGTGCAGTATGAGATGGAAAAACAAATGCATGGCAATTACAAAATTGAACTAATTTGTCTGGTGGATAATGGTTATCTAGTTGACTAGCAAATGAAGCACATGCTATAGGCCAAACTTCAGAACTCTGCATAAGCCAATTAACCTGATGTCTTGTATATGGTTGTACTATGACATCAGGATCTTTTCCAAAATATTTTCAACTGTTATCTCTGCCTAACAAATCATATCTGCTACAGCTGTATAGTATGGATAAAGAACCGTTTTAGGGGATGAGGGAAGATGAACCCATAATATGGGTGCAGTTTGCCAAAAAAACTGCAGTAGGAGTTAGTTTAGTGTTAAAAATAAGAAAATATAAAGGCTTAGAATAATTAATATGAGTTACTAATTGGGATTAAATAGCATTCTCAACCTTCTGTAAGGCTTTTCTACCCTCCTCTGTTAGAGCCCTGCCAGACTTAGGGTCAGGATCTCCTTGGAGAATGTCAAACAAAGGTTTCAACTCTCCTGTTGTAAGTTTCAAATATGGTTGTAGCCAATTAATGTCTCCCAACAGTTTTTGAAAATCATTAAGTGTCTTAAGGGAATCTGTTCTTAAGGTAGCCTTACTGTTAATAATACGTGGACCATTAATCTGAAACCCTAAATAAGTATATGGATCTTGTAATTGTACCTTTTCTGGTGCTATTTGTAACCCTGCAGTCTGTAAAGCTGTTTTAAGATCATCAAAGCACTGGAGTACCTGTTCTCCATCTTTTCCCGCTATTAAAATATCATCCATGAAATGAAATGAATCATGTAGATTTGTTTCCATATGGTTTTAACACTCTCTATGGCAGAAGCCACAAACTTTTGGCACAAGGTAGAATTGTTAGCCATACCCTGAGGCAAGACCTTCCATTGATATCTTTTCACAGGTTCTCTAAAGTTTATAGCGGAAACACTAAAAGCAAAGCAATTTCTATTGTTAGGATGTAAAGGGATAGTAAAGAAACAGTCTTTTTTTGTATAGATTATTTTTTTATTATAAACAGTAAAATATATGTAATGTCTCAACTACAAACCCTTCGTGTATAAAGGGTTTCTAACATGAATTATTTTAACATTATGAAGCGAAAACATTTTTAAGAACCTCACAGTAGAAACAACCCAACACTGACAAAACTCTAGTGATCAAAGACATTCACTTTTAGCTCAGGAAAACAAGGACAATTCATAATTACAGAGTATATGTCCTAGCTGTGGGTATGATGAGACAAGCCGACTTTCCAGACCGAAAGGCACTCACAGCTAGGGATGAAACAAATTCCAAACCAAGCCAGCAGAGTTTGGCTGGTTCTTTGAGAACAGTGGGGACCTCTGTTAGTCTAAGCAGCCTATCGCTAAAGGAAACCTAGGGCAGGAAACGGTCCCTTTCTACTACCACCACTAACTGGCCCCATACTGGCCACCCTTATCACTGCTTTGGTCAATGTGTAGAAGGCAGCTCAGTCCTAATTCAGAGCACTACCTCCCTATGCAAAGCCCCCATGTAGACAATCCACAATTGCTTTTTCCTGACAGCTATCTGCCACATGTTCCCATGAGGTGACCAAGACTGTGTACTTCAGCTTGTGAATGCTCCAGTCAGGACTGACACCAATAGAGCCCATTTCTTTTCAAGTCTCCTTGACAAGGCAGGAGGAACTTTTGTACTGCTGACTGCTGTGGGAACATGAGGGAATATGCAGGGAGTAAGGCTTCTTCACTCTGAAACCACTGCGCCCACTTCACTGTGATGCTGGGCTTTGCCAGCTGGATTCTTGTTTACTGATTCCCCCACCCCCACCTTTTTGGGTCTTTCTGTTCATTTTCTTAATGGCAGGTATTCGACCCCACCCTCAAAATAAAATACATACTATACATTGGGGAAGATAAGATAGGGCAACATTTCTACAAGAAAAACAGTCTTGAGGAGCATGACACTGTAGATGCTTACATGACCAGTCTCACTGAGAGTGCTCAGGGGTGAAGTTTAGCACCATTTTTTTTTTTTGCATTTTGCTTTAAATCTTTAGAAATTAAACAACTCTTAACATAGAACACTTGAACAGTGATGAGTGTAGCCCTATGTATCAATACTGTTTTACAAATTGGAGGTGGGTGGCTCAGTCCAGAGCTGAGCACCCTGCATCAATCCATGGCACCTGAGAGCACCTGCTGCCACATGTCAACAACAGCCTTCACTCTCCTCAGCAGCATGAGACCCCTTCATCCTATGCATGTGAAGGAGCCCAACCTGCAGTAAGGGGCATGCATCCTGGGCATTCCAATGTCATCGGCACTTCCCTCATTCATTCGAGGTCTGGGATCACTCCTGGGACAATCTCTTTGCCATGTTTTAAAACAAAAACACCCAGGAACTTTGAAGTGATGCCTAGAATAGTACATAGGAAGTAGCCCTCCTTCCCTCCTCCATTCCTTGAACAAGAAACTCAGAGATCTTAGGACTTGAATGTTTGCCCATTTTGGAAAGCCAGAACATCACATCTATTCTGACAAAGCAATCAAAACATATGTTCACCAAGTTGAGGCCACATCTGCCTCATGAGTTCTCTATGAACATTGCTAAAAACCAGTGTGTCACCCTCAGGAGCCTTTCTTCCAGCTGGCCGCTTCCTCTGAGTTGTCTGAGCAGTGCCTTTGAGACAGAGCTTTCAAAGCACCTCCCTAGTTTCCTAGTACTATGCGTTTTGCCACCAAATGAGTGAAAAAAAAATTGCTAACAGCTATTTTGGAATGAGTAAAGACGGGAGAGGGAATGTTTAAATGAGGAACACGAACAGTTTGGACATTTGCACTGGTGAGGTGAAGAGTCCCAGTATGGTAGGCAAGTTAAAGGTTCACCTTGTTTTATTACACAGCATTGTTCTAGAGTACTATTGAGGACTGATATATCAAGTCTTCCTACTTTTGCAGGCAAATCAGAAAAAAGAACTCCCCTACTTAAAGGTCCCTCAGGATGTTTGCCTGTGAAGAAAATCAGCTCAGAGAGACCCTGGAAGCTCTCCTGTGACAGTATGTCTTAAAGCCCAACCCAACCACCTGTTTACATGTCTGTGCTTCTGAGAACCTAGATGCAGCTACATAGGCACTGCTACCAGAAAAGAGTTGAGGTAGCCGGGTGGTGAGGAAGAGATCTCCTTTCACACCTGCTTATAGCGATGATATTAGGACCTCTATGGGCATATCCATTCCATTCCTCAGCAGGCTGTGCCACAGAGCTCTCTGTTCAACACCAGGAGACTCAATGCAGGAAGAGTACCAGAATGTCCGCTGAGAGTCAGGTAAGCATGAAAACCTTCACAGCTTACTGCACAATGAAATGTCATCCACAGGACTTCTGATCTTGGTAGGAGAATCTTGTCCAGGACTCACAGGGGCTCATAGTACCCACATCCAACCCTAACATGGTGTTTCACTTATGAAGCATGGAGGTTGTAGATCAACTCTTGGTACACAATAAACTGGAAGTTTAAAAAAGAATTTAAAACAACCTAAAAGTGGTTCATGTTGGTCTCCATTGCCGAGACTGCCAGGGAGTACACCTAATCAATCTTGTGGGCTGTGGGGGATTGGGGAAGAAGCCTCCATGGATCACTGTCTATTCCAGTTTTCAGTGTGTGGCCAACACATGTAGGAAATCACCAGACAACGGTCTTCTGAACCCACACAGCCATTCTCACTGGTTATTGGGGAGCCCTGGTCCAACAGAACCCCAGATTGAGTAAAGGCTGATATAAGGCTTGGGCCCCTCATGTTCTGTTACATTCAATGTATCCTCACACCCTCCAGTCAGCAGGAGGCAGACTTGGCAACGGAAGCTAGGATCATAAAATGGTGCAGTAATAGAAGTAACTGGACCAGGAAGAGGAGGCATCTGCTCCAACGATGTCATAGCCATTGGTGGCCACAGGGAGGTGAGACTGGTCATGTAGCCGTGTGTCAGGAGTAATGATTGTAGAGGGGCGGGGCATGAAGAGTGCCATTCTGAAAACTGTGACCCGCATGTAATTGTCTAGCCAGCAAGAATACACGCGGACACCAGGATCCTTCCACAGCAAACCTTTTATTGTTAATGAAAGGAGGAAGACCCCGGGCCCCGAAAAGGCACCGCTTATATACCCCTGGAGTGGCGTGTTCATTTATGATTGGCTGCTTACTCGCTGCCTGCCAAAACGCCCCAGGATGGGCTGTGACTTGGTGCGCGCTCACTTCCGGCACATGCGCAACAGCTTGTTTATCGGGATGGGCAGCGGATGTCAGCGCCATCTTGTAATGGCAATTGATCTCGCTGCCAGCACTACGGCGGTAGCGGCTTCCTACAGGAAACAGTGCTGTCGAGAAGCAATATACTCTGCATAACTGATTGTCACCTTCTCACTTCGATACCTCGTGAGTTTGATTGATTTTCTGAATTCACTGGTAATTGGAGCCTTAAAACCACCTTTCCTGAGCAAGGAGTCTATTGTCTGGATGTGATTCCAGTCTTGTTCCTTAGCAACCTCAGGTAAATATGTGGCTGTGCCCTTGATGCCTTTTTCATTGATGAATTCAATCCAAATCCCATGGACCCCTACCTCCCAGTCCAGGTAATCACTGGCATCTTCAAAGTTAGTAAGAAGGGAGACAGAACAGAAAAGTTTGGGCAGCTCCTCTCGGGTCAGGGGAGGAAATCGGCTGTCCTTAAGTGCACTGGTTAACGTGTATTCCCTGAGTCCTGAATGAAGATTCATGGCTGAGAAGGTCCCAGTGCAGCCACGAAGCCGCTTGTCTTGTCCTGTCTTCCAGGTTACAAAGAGAGGATAGGGGTCATTGGTGAATCTAGGAAGTCGTGGCTGTGGAAAGCCATAGAGGTGACAGTAGAGTACATCAAAGCAGTAGCAGCACATTTCTGCAGTCACTACCAGGTTCTTAGTGGTATTGGCAGTTCCATTGGGCCAGGGGAGAGGGCTCAGGGCTCCAGATGCAGGATTCATTCATGTAATAGGAGAGAAAAACAGTCTTTTAAATTTATAGCTATTTTATAATAGCCTAAAGGTTGCCACTGGTGTGGGCCCAGGTTGTAAGGCTCCCATCAGAATCATGGTCGCATTAACGGCCCTCAAGTCTTATAACAATCTCCACTTTCCAGACTTTTTCTTAATGACAAATATTGGGGTATTCCAGGGAGACTTACTCTCTTCTAAATGTCCTGCCTGTAATTGCTCTTGCACTAGCAATTGAACAGCTTGTAATTTTTCTGCGGTTAGGGACCACTGATTCACCCAGATGGGTGAGTCCTCCTTCTAGGTGATTGGATCGGCACAACACCCTAGGAGTGCAGCTGAATCAATAGCCCCCATCAAAAATACCCTGAGCCTCTTCTTCCAGAGTTACCATGGACCTCAATAGGATGAATAATCCCATTTTCACTTTTTCCTAATCCTTTCCCTGGAGAAAACCTAGAGTTTATCATTTGAGCCATGATTACTTCATTAGGGCTGTACATAATCAATCCCAACTGGGATAATAGATCTCTGCCCCAGAGATTAATGGGAAGGCCCGGGATGACATAGGGTTGTATATTCCCTGTATTCTCTTCTTTATCTTTCCATGTCAACACCTTAGAGCTTTGCTATGGATTTTGATTTTGGCCAATGCCCCTTAAATTAGTTAAAGTTGGGGTCAGAGGCCAGGTGGCAGGCCAATCACTTTTGATAATTTTCACATCAGCTCCTGTATCAACTAAACCTTGAAATGCCTTCCCGTCAAGAAATATTGTCATCATAGGTTTTTGTTTAACTATAGGTTGTACCCAGTATGCATCAGAGGAACCAAAGCCTTGATCTCCTCTCTTAGTACTCTTATATTTGTGATTAGTAGGAATCAATGGAAGTAACAATAGTTGAGCTATCCTTTTTCCTGTAGGAATAGTGACTATATTCTGTATTGCCTTGGCTATTACCTTAAACTCACCT
This sequence comes from Grammomys surdaster, assembly GCF_004785775.1. Taxonomy (NCBI): domain Eukaryota; kingdom Metazoa; phylum Chordata; class Mammalia; order Rodentia; family Muridae; genus Grammomys; species Grammomys surdaster. The sequence goes on along the minus strand of NW_021605030.1, from coordinate 4,562 downwards.
TGATAATCACTGTCTATAACTCCAGGAAAAATTTGTAGTCCCTGCATAGTAGCACTGCTTCTTCCCATTATCAGGCCAAACACATTTGGATGGAGTGGTCCAAACACTCCAGTGGGTGAGGCTTGATGTCCCATTTCTGGGGTTAATATTGTGTGGGTGGCAGAACTGAGGTCTAGTCCTGCACTTCCTGGGGTTGCTCGACTATGTTCAGAAAGGGGTTGTTGTTTGTTGGCATGATACTGACTGCCCCATAAGCCTGTTTTGGCTTGTGTTGGCTCGGGGCCTGGGGCTGGCCCCTGTTACTGTTTCCCTGATTATGGGGAAGGGTGATTCCTTGTGTATCTGTCTTGGACCTACATTCACTAGCCCAATGCCTTCCATGTTTGCAAAGTGGGCATAGCCTGGGCTGTTTTCTGGGCTGTCTCTAGGTTAACTCATTTTCTGCTTTGCAGTATTTTGCAAAGTGTCCAGGCTTGCCACTCTTAAAACAGGTCTTTTTGTCTCTGTTTGCCAAAAAATCTCTTACTGATTGTCCTTGCATGGCAGCTGCCATAGCTTAAGCCCTGTTGATAGGAGGGCCCTATGTCAGAACAGAGTCTGATATACCCAGTAAGGTCTGTCTTTTTCCTATAGGGTCTAATGGCCACTTGGCAGACAAGATTTACATTTTGATATGCAAGCTGTTTCACATAATCTACACCTGCCTCTGCATTACCAAAAATCCTCCCTACTGTTGTCATTAATCGATGAACAAAATCAGAAAATTATTTATCAGGCCCTTGTCTGACTGAGGTCAAAGATGTACCGGGGTCTCCCTTTACTGGGAGTTTGCACCAAGCCTTCATGGCCGCATTTTGAATTTGAGCAAATAAGCCTGGGTCATATTGCATCTGGTTATCACTAGAAGCAAATTGCCCTTCTCCTACTAAGGCTTCAAAGGACCAACAATTACCTGCCTGAATATTTCTCCTAGCTGTCTCTTTACAATTCTCATGATACTCTGATTTCCAAATAAGATAATCACCACCGCTAAGAACTGCTCTCACTAGAGTATTCCAATCACCAGAGTCAGCCACTCCTCTGCAACAGATTCTAAGATTGCAAGAGTAAAGGGAGCAGTGGCACCATATTGTGCCACTGAATTTTTTAATTCTTTAATAATTTGAAAATTAAACCCTGTGTGATGTCTCCAAGCAACCTCTTGAGCGTCTCTAGTATTTGATACAGGGAAAACCTCAGCCTCTCTCTCATCTGGCTGATCTGTGGCTGAACTAAAACCAGAGGACAGGGGCTGGCTTTGGACTCTGGGTTGAGGAACACAAGGACCTGGGTGATTTCCCAATTAACCTCGCCCTCTTGAGACATCTTCCCTGTCCTTAATTTTTGTAACTGATTAATTAAGTCCCAATACTCTTTCTCTAACTCTATTTGTTGTTTAAGCAGAGAAATTTTGTCCTGTAACTCCTTTCTGGGATCTACAACCACCATCTCCATAGCAGGAGCATCTGGAGGTGGAGGAGCAGAGGGAGTGGAAGAGGACCATTCAGGGTCGTAATTTTTTGCTGTCTCTTCCTCTAGGTCAGCACAATCCGGCTCTGTCAAATCAATTACTTCAACCTTTGGTCATATTTTGGATTCTATACTTTTCTTTGTCTTTTGAACATGAAAGACAGCATTTAAACAGCAAAACAGAAGCAAACAATTAACACACATAAGCAGCAAAGAACAAAACAAAAACAGAGAGTTGAAATCAGGCTGAGAGTTGAATTCAGGCTGACTTATTACTTGCCCCATTATCATTACTATGACTTACTGATCTCCACACGGCAGGTTTCCACGGCAATTACCTCTGTTTCACTTCTGAATTTTCAGTTGACCCTTCTTCTGGTAACATCCCTCACTGGGTCTCTCCTTCTTGTTGCCCCACGTTGGGCGCCACTTTGTAAGGAGCCGTCCTGCTGCTCCGGTCCGCGGGTCAGGGAGCAAGAGAGAGAGTGGGGACAGGGATGCGAAGAATGGAGACAAGATGAAGTCTGGTCAAAGACGAAGTCTGCCTGCTGGAGATGGAGCCTGCTCTGGAGACAAAGTCTGCTGCTGGAGACGGACTCTGAGTCTGTCTGGAGACGAAGTCTGTCTGCTCTGACTAGTCTGTCTGCTCTCTGCCTGCAGTCTGTCTGCTCTCTGCCTGTGACTACCTCTGACTGCTCCTTTTATATCCCTCCTGAGTCTCTCAAGTGCTGGGGTTAAAGGCGTGTGCTACCACTGCCTGGCCTTGAATGAAAGGATCAAGATAATTATCAGAGTGTGCTCAGCAGTTGTAAACAAGTCTCTTGTCAGGGTATATGACTCAAGATGGCTGCAAAGATAATAGTCGCCCTCGGCTCAGAGTCTGCTCCCAACACACAACCAGGTGAACATTACTATAACTTACACAGTCAGCCATTGGCTCATTGTTATCAATGAAATCTACATAGATCAAGTCTAAACACTGATTGGGAAATAGTGTTTTGTAAAATGTCTATTACTTTCCCATCTCAGGTTCAAGACAATTCCAATCCCACACTTCAATACTTTTAGTTGGTCACAAGTAAGAGTTACCAGTTAAAATTTCCATTATCAGTGTCAGTCTTAGTCTGAGGTACCAACAGCCACACTTTAAGGGAGTGGTGGGAGTTCCATTTAATTCTCCATTTTAACCTTCTTTTGGCCCATCATGTCTGCTTATAAATGGTAATGGGGGATCCAAGACACAGTTGCTGCTACCTTGATGGCTGTTGGTGTTGTCAGGATTACAGGAAAGGGTCCCTTCTAAGCAGGCTCCAGAGTCCATCTGGGTAGGCAGAAGACCCACACTAAGTCCTTAAGCTGGACCAGATGTATTACCTCAGTCAAAAAGGAAGGTATTGAGGTTGATCAGCTGCGTTGGATGTCTCTGATCTCCTGCTGCCGTGCTTGTAGACATGCCTATTAGACAGTTCAGTAGCTTGCAGCTGTCCTTTATTAGTACTGAGAGGAGGATACATCCAAACCTTATTTCAAATGGTGTCACTTTATCTCTGTAGGGAGAGCATCAACGATAGGGAACAAATCTATCCAGCCTTTGCCAGTTTCTGCCCAGAACTTAGTCAGAGTCTTTAATAATTCTATTTATCCTACCTGCCCTTAATTCTGTGGTCTATATGCATGGTGCTCTTTCCAATGGCTCTTTTTGGTTCAGACTGTCAGGCCCTGAAGGTTAGGCTGTTGTCAGACCCCATTAAGAGGGGAGCACAAATTGGGGAATAACATCCATCAGTAACTGTTTAATAACTTACCCTAGCTGTTTCTGACCTGGAAAGAAAGGCTCCTACCCATCTATGAAGTCTAGTAAATACTGGTAGCCACGTCTTGTTAGATAAACTTCAGTAAAATCCAAACCCCAGCATTGGCTGTAACCATGTTCCTTTGCTCCAGTACCTAGAGGAACAGATTTTCTTCCTTTTGCATTCATTTAGGCACAGGCAGCACAGTAGTTGGTAATTTGTTTAACACTTCCATCCAGGTGGCTTAGGAAGTATCTGTCTCTGGTCAATTCTTTTAAACTGGTTGATACTAGGTGTGTGGACTGGTGAATTTGTGAAAGAAAGAATGGCCCCAGCCTCTCCAGTAGGATAGTGAGGACACCTGTATAGAAGAGCCCACCATCCTCCGTTTTAGTAGATCTCTGGTGTCTAGCCCAATTTTCCTCCTCATATGTTGGTATGAGGACATCTATACATAGTGCAATCTAGTAGGTCTGAATCAGGCACAGGAGGGTGAGAACTGAGGTGGGGTCCAACGTTTGTAGTGGTCACACTGGCTTGATGGCTGCCCTTCTGCCATGGCATCAGGAAATCTGTTGCCTAGGCGTCTGTCAAGTCCCCTTCTGGTGCCCAGGGCAATGGATGATGGTAAGTCTTTCTGTCAATCAAATAGCTGATAGGAGGGCTGAGATCTATTTTCCATCTTCCTTCTTGCTCCTAGCACAAGACACTGTGAAATAATGCAGAGGCAAACTCATATTGGCTGTTGTTGTAGATGTTCACAGTCCAACCATTTCCCCTACTTATGCCTGGGTCAAGACCACCAGCTCTGCCTTTTGAGCTGATGTTCCCTGAGACAGAGATTAGGCCCAGATTACCCCTGTGAGTGTCACTACAGCCACCCCTGCATACTTAATCCTGTAACGTACATAGCTGCTCGTAGCAGTTGCCTTTCTAAGGGGCAGATCTCAAATATCTGGCCATCCATACTGCAGGTAGCCAAAGACCTGGATGCAGTCATGAGCTGACTGCTCAGTCTCACACAGGAGTACTGCTGGGTTTCATACTGAAGGACTCTCTAACAGGCCTAAGCATTGCAACCCTCTTCCATCTGCCTTCCTAACCATTAGATTGCAGTCCCAAAATTAGCATCAGGGTCTATTCCCTTTGGCCATTGAGTCATTCCTATGACTAAATACCAAAGTACAGCTACCCCAGCCCTCAGAGATTCAATGAGACCTTAGGGAAGGGGCTGAAAGAATGAAGGGACAAGAGACACAA
>NW_021605029.1:0-7871 GCF_004785775.1 Grammomys surdaster | reverse complement strand
GATAGCTCAACTATTGTTACTTCCACTTATTCCTACTAATCACAAATATTAGAGTCCTAAGAGAGGGGATCAAGGCTTTGGTTCCTCTGATGCACACTGGGCACAGCCTATAGTTAAACAAAAACCTATGATGACAATATGGCTTGATGGAAAGACATTCCAATGTTTGGTTGATACAGGGGCTGATGTGACGATCATTAAACAAAGTGATTGTCCTGCCACCTGGCCTCTGACCCCAACCTTAACCAATCTAAGGGGTATTGGCCAAAGTCAAAACCCACAACAAAGCTCTAAGGTGCTGACATGGAAAGATAAAGAAAAAAACACAGGAAATATACAACCCTATGTCATCCTGGGCCTTCCCATTAATCTCTGGGGCCGAGATCTGTTATCCCAGTTGGGATTGATTATGTGCAACCCTAATAAAGTAACTTTAGATTCTGAAAGAAAATCTGCTGCAGATAGATTCTGAAATCCTGATACCAAAAAGAATTTTACAACAGTCCTCTAGAAAGACCCATTAACTAGAACCTAGAACAGATCAGATCCAGTGCTTATCTGAGAAAGAGGTTGTGTCTACATATATTCCCAAACTGCAGATGCCGCACGCTGGCTGCCAGAGAGACTGATTAAACAAATAGACAACAATAACAAATCCAGGGAGGAGAAACCCCCTGAAAAACATATTTTTTTCTTTACAAGAAACATAAAGATGCTTCACTGGAGGAGATCAACCAGCATACCTGACTTGAGAAGTTCTCAATGCAAAAAAAGACATCACCACTCGCACCTCCAGGGTGGCTCTATTAGACTCTTGGCTCCCTGACTTATGACTTAGTGGGGTACATTGTTTAGACTCAAGAGAGAACCCATTACCACAGTTACTATAGTTGTTTTTTGGGTTTGAGATTAACTGGGGTATGGGCGGGGATTTCCTTACTTGTTTTGTTAAGATCAAAGCTATGATCAGTTCTATACTTCTATAGATTTAGATTTAAAAAGAATGGAATCTGCTATAACACATTTGTAAAATTCATTATTCTCTGTAGCTAAAATAGTGCTACATAATAGAAGAGGCTTATACTTTTTACTTCTCCAACAGAAGGAGTTGTGTATTGCCCTTAAAAAAGAATGTTTCTTTTATAATGACCATTCAGACATTGTTAAGTCTCTGTCTCTCGGGTTCATGCTGTTCAACAGACTGATGGCTTTTGTATGACAACAGATAGACACTATTCAGATGAAACCCATACAAGTCTGTTATTACAGGCGGGAAGTAGGGGGACTCTAAAACCTGTCATCAAGACTAACATTCTACTGTAAGCATGATTAGATAGCGTGTAGACTTTTCTGAGCCAGTTCTTCCTTACTGTGTTGGAAATTTCTTCCAGGGTAATGTTTTAACTTTTCAACGTTACTCTAGAATCATCCAGGTATTTTGCACATAAATTTCCTACAAAGGTAAATTCAAGTGAATTTTTGCATTGCTAGAGTAATAGGAGAACATGTACATGCATACATGTATACATGCTCATTAGATAAGAACATTTATTCCCAAGCTTCCATTCATAGTGTTTCTCTTCACTCTTAGAACAGTCTCAAAGGTATGAGGCCAGGTTTCAACCTCAAGACGGATCATCACACCTACAGCTTGTCTCAAGCTCCCCTTTGATAGTTCTTATTTATTTTATTCAATGCAAATTTCCAACAAATCTATGAGTCTCTATTTAGCCTAACAAGCTCCCTAATCAAAATTTCATCACAACTGGCTGAAAATCTCAGAGGCATTTGAAGTTCATTCTTCCCTTACCCTGTGTTCAACTGGGAAGTGGACTGCTACTTCCTTGCTATGGACTCTGCCAGCCAGTATCGCCTTTGCAATGCAAGGTCACCTCTCTAATCAAGTCCCCATCGTCCCCTCTCTACAACAGCGCTCTCTAACTGTGATCTCTACAACCAGCCTCTTTTCCTTCTACTCCAACTACTCACTCACCTCCAGGTTCATTCTCTTTCATTCTGGCTTTTCCTTGCCCAGTTGGCCTGGTATTAAAGACCTGAGTCAATGTGGTTACTCCACCCAAAGTAGGCAACTCAAACATTTCCTGCAGTGAACTGTGATTTCTCACTTTTGTACTGCAGCATCAATTCTTTCCCATGACACAGAGTGACCCCCATCTCTACCTTTACTGAAAAACATCAATGGTATTTTAGCATTTGCAAAGAACCTCTCTTTGCATCATATTTAATTCTCACCACCATCCATCCAAGAAGTTAGTAATGTTTGTTCCCATCTCTATCTTGCAGATGAAGACACTGTGGCTCAGAGGTATCTGACCCAAAGGTCAGAGACAGCCGGTCTTGTTACCCAAATCTCTCATGTTTTCCATTAAACCATTATCACTGTCCCATATTTCACAGTGTACCTCACACAGCACAAAGAATAATGCTGAACGCAAAAAGGGCTAATGCTCAATAACTACTGATTTAAATGAAGGCAGATTTTAGGGGATAAGCTATTGCTATGTATCCAAGGCTGGCCCCAAACTCATGGCAATCATTCTGCCTTATCCTTCCTATTGCTGGGATTTACCACATGTGGCACCAATACCTGGAGGTTTGTTTTTTTAAACCATGGCTAGAGTAATCCATAGTCAGAGAGACAAGCCAACAGAGCTAGAAAAAGAAATGGGAACATGGTGAGTTTCTGACTTCACAGACTCCTGAGATGGAGAATTTTCCAGAACAGTTACTAACTACTGAATTGTAAAATAAAACCCTGTGTAAGGAACCTGGACTGGGGAGAAAGCAAAGTAATAAAACAAAACAAAGGAAGCTAATGGAAGGATCTTAAATTCTAAACCTAATATGGGACATGAAGGTGATCTGGGTAGCTCTACAGGTTATAGTCCTTCCTAAAGCTGGTTGAAGAGTATAACCTTCCCCAGTAGAGGATGACTCTCCCTAGAACCAAAGGCCATGCAGGAGGAATGGTGTTGAGCAGTGGACCATGAGAAGAAGCCAAGTCGAGCTAAGGCTTGAAGCCCTGGAGACCCTGAGCAGCTTCACCTGCTCCCAGCACCAGGCCCCTGTCACTAGTCACAGCCCCCCATAGAGAAAATTGTGGCCATCAGTCACATATGGCAGCGTTCCCAAGCCCCTCCACATGTACATAAGGCATCCCTAACATCTCAGACCAAGCCAATAGAAAGCACCTGCTCTCAGACCACAACCCACCCCAAAACTGAATATAAGATCCTATCCAGAAGGAATAAAGGTGTGTGAGAATTACTTTGCCATCTGAAAGTATCTGTCACAAGAGTTGTAAGTCTGCCTGGGAAGAGAACGCTCTCTTGAAGCTGGCTAGCAGCACAGCTCTGCTCAGCTCAGCACAGCCAGTGCAGTGTCTTGGAGCAACAGCAGCTGCTGGGGCAGTGGCACCAGAGCAGCAGTGGCAGCAGCAGCAGCGAGGTGGCAGAGGCAATTCTCCCTCCCTGCTTGTGACCCTTCCTCTTTGCTTGAACCCTCCCCACCTGGCCTGGCCAGAGATCTCTGTGGATAGCCTCTGGTACACAGACCAACAGAACCGCAAATGGCTTTAGAACTAATGGAATGCAACCCACAGATTACCACAGCCACATGGGTAGATCTTGATATGGCACAGCCCTGAGGACTATGGCGTCCTGAGTACTTTATGCTGCTATGGAGTTCCTCACATCCCTCTTACTCTAAGAATTGTATGAAACTTTAAGAGGGCTTCAGGTCCCTCATTGGGCAGTATCAAGCATTCGCAGTACTAATGTTTGATCTCTTCCAGGCATTGCCGGTGGAGCAGAGTGATAATTCTATCACCACCCTAAAGAACTTAGACAGGTAGATTGTCAGCTGTGACCACCACTCTTAGAAACCATTTGGAAAAATAAAGTTGTTAGTGAAGCTAGGTTAATATGATTTTGCTACTGGCTCTGATGTAAAAACTTAGGGAACAATCTGAAGTTCAGAAAAGCACATTCTTATTAAGCTAGGGACCCTTTATGGTCAGGGAACAAGAAGAATGGCAGCACTGGCTGACGTGACTCTCACTGAAGCTGGACTGGTGATGACTGATTTCTTAAACTCATTTTTGCCCTCAGCTTCCTGACATGATTAAGAATTGCTGATGAGTAAATATACATTTTGAGGATTTAAAGTAGATATTACTGATCTTTAAAGTTTAGATTTGTGGCTCTTTTAAGATTCTTGCAAGATTACTTTTAAAGATAAATAATTTATCCTTTCTTTGGAACGGCAAATTGCTGCCTGCCATAGGAGAAACTGGCTGAGAAAATTCCCTTGCTTGCTCACACTTTGTTCATCTATAACAAGTTGTTTGGTTATGAAGGTACATAGGGTTTTTTTTTTTTAGAATAATTTGTTTTCTTTACCTGTACTATGTAATGTCATTTCTTGTAAAGGTATTGGAAAATACAGTTTTTTCATAATCATTCACCAGAAGAAAACTAAAATGCAATCATATTGTAATTGTATACTGCTTGGAAGATTTTGCTGGGATATAAAAGCCATGGAAGAAAGAATAAAAACGGTGTTGGTGTGGTGTGGTGTGGCTGGAACATTGTCTATCCCATCCATCAACTATGTGTGTACATGTGTTTGTGTGAATGGGGGTTGGGACATTCATTGTTCCTCCATCCCCCGACTGTGTGTATTTATGTATGTATGCGTGGAATACTTGGAGCCTGCTTGTTGGAGCTTTGCTCTAAGCATTCTATGTGGGACTATGTATATGCCTGTCTGTAGGTCTGTATACATGTATGTATGTGTGTGTATGTATGCATATATATTGCATGTATGAAGTTAGTGGACTCTGTCTTTTGTTTCATCCATTCAGTGTGTGTGTGTGTGTTTGTGTGTATGTCTGTGTGTCTCTGTGTGTGAATTTTCTGTTTCCTTCCGTTTCTCATCAGCCCCAAGAAGTTAAAAGAGTTCATAGTTTTCCTGCTGGCCACAGAGAGTGCCAGCCCCAGTAAATTAAGCTTTGTTCCCTCAGGAAAAAAAGTCTGCTGAGCTTCTCTAATTGCTGGCTGCCTTTGGCAGCAGAGACCCTGTAGGTATCTGGATCCACCCCAGTCAGTGCTCTAAGCATTGACCCCCCAACAGCTACCTGCCTCAGTTTACCCACCACATGGATGTCAAAGCCAGAGGCATTGGCATCCTAGTAAAGGAGGCCCTTTTTCAGCAATAGTATGTGAATAGCTGCAGTGTTCTGCTAGAACTCCTAAACACATTCTCAAGAGTCAAAGTCCAATTCAAGTGACATACAACATTTCTGCTTTCAGTTGCCTAGTATTGAAAGCAGGTATGTATCAGCAAAGGCAGCAGATGAAAACCTGTACTATCTGCCAGTGCACTCCCAGAATCCGCCTGGCTACCTCACCTTGACCTGGGGAAAGGCTACATCACCACCCATATAAATAGAACTCCCTGACCTTGACCCTTTTTGTCCGCCATCTTCCTCTATCACTCTTCCCCCACCTTTGTCCTGAATAAACACCCCCCCCCCCGAATCGTTCGGTCTGGTGTTGTCTGTGCTAAGCTGAGCGCCAAAGTCTAACACCTTTGGCCTATGCAATCACTTGTTTCTGATAGTTCCCTATAGCTTAATGAAAATAAAAGAACTCCAAGCCATCTACCTCACCCTAACACTTTTTTTCCTGAGTCAGTGATGCTTTGAAAATTCACAGGATTATCATGGATGTGTCTCAGTGGCAGAGTGCTTACCAGCATGTTCAAGGCCAAAGGTTCTAATCCCAATCCTAGCAAACAAAGGACAAGAATATGTACAGAAGGGGAAGTGTGTTCATGCAAAGCATTAGAAAAAAACAGAAAACATTTGTAACTACCCTCCCTTCCATCCCAGATCAAAACATGTGAGCTCTACCTTCTCCTCTGTAATCGCCTTGTTTGTTGGTGTTTGAGGTAAGAGTACCATGTAGTTCAGATTGGCCTTGAACTCCTAATTATCCAGCCTCTGCCTTCTGAGTGCTGGGATTAATGTGCCATCACATTCAACTATGTTGGCTTACATCAGTGTAAACTGATAGCCAATCAGGCTATGTCCAACCTAACATTATCTTGGCCACGTATCCATCTTTGACCTGAGTTTAAGGAGAAAAAAAAAAACCCTTCAGAGATCAGAGCTGCTCTGAGTTTGAAGGAGCACTCTGCCAGTTAACTACTAGGATTTAAGTAGAGCACATAGGTGCTCCTTTGGCTGGATCGCAAAAGGGAAAGAAAGGAGGAGAAGCAGCAGGTGACCTCATCACTGCATGATCACTTAGGGCCAGAAAGCTTCATTCAGCCAGACTCCTTCATGCCCTTGGAGTCTCCAGTATTCACCAGGCTGATGAACATGCCAAAGAAAATCCCATACAAGTAAGCATGTGAGCAGCACATAGCCAGACTTACAATTTTCAACTTTTGCTGTAATGTGCTTTTTCAGAGAAAATCCCCAAAGTTTTTGTCCACTATCAGCTGAGAGGACAATAGTTGATTTGTACAATGAAAATCAGGACCATCAAGCAGCTGACAGAAAGTGAAGCTCAAGAAGAACCATCACAGGGCAGCACCTATCAACAAGATTCCATGGGCAGGCTGCATACTGCTACCTTCTGAATGGCTCCATCTAGGGTCACCAGCCACCAGCAGACTGAGCTGAGTAAGACTGTCACAGGTACAGAGAACTCCCATGAGGGTTCTTGGAGGCTAGGTTACATGAACATCTTAGACAACCGCAGCCTAAGTAAGATTAGTATAGTGGTCAAAGTCCACCACAACCTCTGAGCTCGGCGCAATATGGAGGACTCCCTTCATTGGCAGAGCATCTCCTTCTCTGACCTTGTCTGAGGAATTCTAAGCCCCCAGGCACACCTCTACCTGAGGAATGTCATGTAGCCTTAGATTACAGGATCAATTTCCTTACTCCTCATAAGAACCTGTTCAGCTAGCATCTGAGATTCCTGAAATGCTTCCCCATGCATTTTGGTAGTTTAAGCCTTCAGCCAATGACCTTTGTCCATCCTGGATGTTTCTACCCACAGACTCCCAAAACGTCATAAGCCTCAAATCACTCAAAGTAAAGTTGACTCCCCACAGCTGGCCCTAGTGTGATCATTTACCATATGTACTCACCCGGCTTCTGAACCCCACCCCACATCCAGGCCCTTTGCCCTCATGGATCAGCTAACCTTCACACAATTTATAAGTCAAACTTTGCCTTTTTGCCTTCTTCCAAGACCCACAGTACCAATAACTTCAACCTGAGACTTAGGAACCAAGAGTTAAGTGCCATTTATTTAACAAATTTATTAAACAGCTGTTACATGTCATTCAGCAGGCTAGATCCTCAGAAAATAAATCATAAAGAGCCCTCTTTTAAGAACAGACTGAGGAGAAATTTAGCAAGTTACAATATTTGAGAAAAACTCCAAAACTGAGGACCTTGGAGGGAGGAGGCACTTTTACAGCTACACAGATAAATTGACAATTATTCAGAGTCCAGGTTTGGGGGTAATGAATCAGGATATCCTCTGGACAGGGTATTGGGGGCAGGGGGAAGAACCCAGGAGGACTGAACAGTAAATGCTAATATATGGGAGCATAATAAAAACTGACACTGGAGCTCCCCAAACACATCTGCAAAAAGAGCTTTACTTTCCTTCCTTTGCCCCTTTGCCTCGCCCTTTCCTTAAAGCCTTGCCTTTGGGGGAACGTACAGGCTGGGCTGATGGAATGGGCTCATCAGAAGAGCTAGAATTTTCAGGGGCACTTGGCAGGCTGGGCACATCCTGTGGGTCAGCCCTACGACGCTTCCTACG
>NW_021605028.1:805-8905 GCF_004785775.1 Grammomys surdaster | reverse complement strand
GTGTGTGTGTGTGTGTGTGTGTGTACCATTCTTTCCAGTAACTGCTTCAGTTACCACACTCACCCCTTCAGTGTGGCACGTGACACACCAGCTTACAGTGTTCTTCCTTTCTGTACTCACAGCTTTGCTCAAGGACCAGAGCCCAAAGAAAGATTATCTTCATCCATTCCTGTAGCACTGATTTCTATTTCCTGTCCTGTGCAGTGTTAGCTAGTTGGGACAGGAGGATGGCTTGCATCCCTTAATACTAAATAGGGATTTCGGTGATGTATCTGAGTTGGGAGAGAGCTTTCCAGGAATCAGAAACCCTGGGCTCTCTCTTCTATTCTCCTTGAACTAGACATCATGAGCCATGCCTGCTATCCCAGTATTCAGTGGTTTAAGGCCAATAGATCAGAAGTGAAAGGTTATCATTGGATGTATAACAAGGTTAAGCCTACCTGGGCTAAGTACTCCTATTGCTCACAGAAACTTATCTTGCTTACAGAAATCTATCTGCCAGATGACAGTTTTAGAGAAGAGCATACCAGCAGGCCAAATAGAGAAATTAAATCATGCCTGGGGGCCAAATAAGGCTTGGTCCCACACATGCTTTATCCAAGCGTCTAGGAGACAGATGCAAGGAGATCTGTGAGTTTGCAGCAGCCTGGTCTATATAATGAGTTGTGAAACAGGCAGAGCTAATAATAAAACCCCATTCAAAAATACAGGAATGGGATATGATTTAGCATTGTGGGTTAGACTTATCACAACAAGAGATAGAAAAGGGTTGTCGTAACTTGGAGTCTAGTCTGGGCAAACATACAAAAACATCAAAGAGAGAGACAAACAAATAGTCAGGCATGACTGTATACTGCTTTATTTTGATACTTCAGAGACAGAAGTTGATGAAGGTTTTCTACATAGGGAGTTCCAAGACAGCCTATGTCACATGATGGTTATTTTGAGGCTAGAGAGATGCCTAAAAGTTAAGACCACAGATTGCTCTTCCAGAGCATCCATTCCAGGTGGCTTGAAACCACCTGGATGTATCTACAGACCCCAAGATATGGCAAGGGATCTAACACCTTGTACTACATCAACTTTCATTTCGTTTTTTTCAAACCAATTATAAAAACTGCAGTGCATTATTTGTGAGTTCTGCATGATCAACCACATGAAGAGCTTATGGTATATTTGAGAGTGCACATCAGGCAGCCATCAACTGCATGAACAATTATTGATTGCATCAGTACTCTGTGTGAGCTTTCTGCTCTGGTTAGGGCTGTGGAATACAGAAACTATCCTGTGTTGGAGTCCATATTTCCTGGAAGTCATGGTAATTGGTATCCAGCAAATAGAGCTTTTTCAGTCTATATCTCCTGTGGATCAAACACAAAAGAGATTATGGTGGTTGGAGATGCAACATATAATCTTCCTTGATCCCTCGTCTCAACTTTCTCAAAATAGAAGACGTGATAGGGTCATGTTGCTATCATGTGCTTCACAATCTTTCTACATCTCTTAATGAAGGCCCCCTTGAACAGTGGTGAAAAAAAACCACTGTACTGTAGAGCAGAAACAGCCAAGTCTTCATTACTCAGCAGCTCCTGGAGCTCCTGTTAGAGCAAGGACAGAGCCTGGAAGCTCATCTTTAGGGATTCAGGTACAGAAATCCTGTGGAAGCATCCAGAAACATATCCTCTCAGCACAAAGCTAAGATGGGTTTTCCCTTCCCTTAACAGAAGGCACCTAAGGACTAGGTTCACTGTCCACACAAAAGAAACCTGACTTTCCATCTTCACTTCCTCTGCTCATCTCACAGCCAGGGCTCCCAAAGGCAGCAGGGCAGATTGTGAATCATTCATGTCAAGTGTGACTTTCCATTATTCTGCCAACACCAACCCTTCTGCTCTGGAATGATACTTCTCAGAGGGGTTGGTATTCTGGAGACAGTGTAGCCTCATCTGTTTAGGGTGGAACATCTCTCTATAAACACTCTCAAAGAAATATGAAAGGCTCCCTGAAAAATCTTCCTACATCCTGTCCTCTATCCATGTGACTTGTCTCTGAGCAAACTGTGAAATGGGTATTGTTGGTTAATTTTGCTGTCATCGATTTATAAATGGGTATTGATAGCCTGAGTCCCACTCCTGAGCACAGGAGAATGAAGGAACACAATTGCTAATGTGATTATATCTTAGGTCATGGACAGTGTCCAGTAAAAGCACAGCAACAGAACTGAAAGTAAGAAAACCTTTTAAACAGCAAGGGATAAAGGTGAACTCCTGTGCTGGGAACACAGGCTGAAATCTGTCTCCTAGAGGATCTGTACTTGCATGCAGTGTAGGAGAAATATGTGGGAGAAAAAAAACTATTGTTAACTCTTTTTTTTATTGTTAACTCTTATTGTACTTCATTCACATTTGTTTTTCTTTTTCTTATATGTTCTATGTTTTACTGTTGTCTGAGAGAGGGACTCACTATGAGTCAGGAACTTTTTGGATGGGAGTGGAGCCCTGAATATCTACTGGGAAAAAGGCTTTATAGTAAGAAGCAAGCAGGGAGTACTTGTGCAAGCATCTAATTGGAAAGCTACTATAACTGACTGGTGCTGTGAGTCACATAAACTTAATTTCTGTACCCATCTGCATTGGTGGACATTAGGCAGGTGGTGAGCATGTAAACTGGGGGTGCATGTTTGTTTGAGGAATAACTTGGAGACACTGGTCTTGTTGTGAGTGTAACCTGGAAATGCTGGTCTTGTTGGTGATTAGCCTAGAGACTGGAGCTACACTCTGGTTTTTGTTTTGTTTTGTTGTTTTTGGGTGGGTGGGTGGGAAATTGCAAAGTAATGGTAGGTGCCAGCCTGTTTACCTGAGTTGAAACTTAGATCAGGTATTCTAAAACAGAATCTGAACTTAAAAGATTTGGCTTGCCAGGCAGTGGTGGCACACGCCTTTAATCTCAGCACTTGGGAGACAGAGGCAGGCAGATTTCTGAGTTCGTGGTCAGCCTGGTCTACAGAGTGAGTTCCAGGATAGCCAGGGCTATTCAGAGAAACCCTGTCTCGAAAATAAAAAGAAAACAACAAAAAGCAAAAACAAACAAACAAACAAACAAACAAACAACAACAAAAAAGACTTGGTTTAACTGTGCATGGCACCCTACCTGTAATGCAGACATACAGCCCAAGACCATGTTTCCTTCTGTCGTCCTTCCATCCCTCCATTTCTTCTTCTCTTTCTTTCTTTTTTTTGAGAGATGGTTTCTCTGTTTAGTCCTCTGTATTCTGGAACTCCTTCTCTCGTTCATGCTAAGCATGAATTCAGTAATCCTCCTGCCTCTGCTTTCTGAGTACTGGGATTGAAGGCATGTGCCAGCACCTCCTCTCAGTCCCTCCTTTAGTGTCAGTCACCATAGATGCTTGCTATAGCCTCCAGCTCAGATGCTTAATTCCGATTGACTCTTTGTTTTGACAGGGACACAGGACAGTGGATCATTGTACATTTAGATTCATGTTTCTCTCTGTCAACAACAGACTACAGATAGTGCTGCATCTTACACAGAATGCCAGATAACTGACAGGGTGTGGATGATCTCCTTTGTAGTCCTATTTCATAGTCAAAAGCTAAGGCAGAAGGATTATTGAAAGATGGATGTCATCTCATTTGGAGCTCTGGGAAGACATAAGGTATAATTGTGACCCTCTCTAAGAAGAAAATCCAAAATAAATAAGTTTAAAAAAAATCAAGAATTTGATCCCTGGAGAGACACCATGAAGGTCCCTTTGACAATAGAGTCAGATAAGTTTCTCTTTCCCCTATTAAGAGATGATTCATTCAATTTACATAATACCAAAAACATTTCTGACTGCAGCTTTTATGGTTGGGAGCCGGTGTTGGGGCCCTGGAGAATTGATCAGCATCAGTTGTTCATAAATGACTGGTCTAAACTTTGAGATTCCTAGTGGGAATGGATTGAGGAGAGCAGTGGGTAAAATGAGATGGGACAGAGGGGAATGTGTGATCTCGTTGGTAGCTGTGAGATTGCCCAAGATGCCCTCCAAAAGTTTCATGGATTCATTTTTCATTAACTGATCATTTGATACCAACAGATAGTAAGGGCAGAGGGTAAAAAGAGAATCAGGCATTGTCTTAATTGTGACTCTGACCTTGAGTGATTGTGATTTATTTTATTGGGATGATAAAAGATTTCCCAAGCCTTAGCCAGACATTTCATTCTTTTCTAGGAGCCTACCCAAGATTCTGGACACTGACAAATTATCAGAATGAGTTTCTCAGGTCAGCTCTCCTTTCTGCAGGAGGGAGGGCAGTGGCTGCTGAGGGATGTGACCTTGACCATCTCTGCTCTGGAGTACCTGAAAACTGAGTCTTCCCACCACTCTTCAAGGAAGCCTTCAAAGGCAGGTAGACTAATCTTGTTGAGGCAATGATGGGAGCCTGGCCCTTTCACTGCCTCACTTGGGGCCCACACACATGAAGACTTGGAAGGTTGTGCTGGATGCACTGGCTGTTTACATTATACAGAAGACTTAGCCCAGAAAAGCAAGACCCAGCTAATGGTACACAAAGATTAAGTCACAGGACAAGTAGAATCAGAGAAAGTGGGGTCACATGTGGATAGGAAGTATCTCACGGAGCCAGCATGGAAGAATGCAGAGTCATCACTGCTTAAAGTGGCTTCAGCAAAAGTCGGTCAGACTTGGAGAGCAGCACAGGTCATATTTAGCTACAGAGGAGTGAGGCTGTCTCAGCTCCTCCAGACATAGTAGGATCAGACAAAACTTAATGGAAGCAGGGTAGAGGGCAGTATAGCAGAGTTACATTCAAGAGAAGCAAAGGGCCCATCCTAGACATGATACCAGGGCTTGATGGCTTGCAGTGGAAACATACAACTGACAGCTGAGCTATGGAAGAAGAGCAGACTCATGTGGGACTTGTCCTAGATCCTGAGAACTGGAACAATATAACTCTTCTAACCAGGTGTCAATCCTGTGAACAATACTCTCAACGAACATTTATCTTTTCCAAGGTGCTTGAACACCCCCTTGGAGTTCCTATCCATCACTCACTGTCATCTCTCACAGGAAGACTTGAGTCATATATCCCTGAGCCTGGACCTCCTTCACCTAATAGTCTTGAACCTCAGTGTTGTGGTTGTATCCCATTTAAGTACTGGGACACTCCATATTCTTCTGAAGAAACTTATAGCCACTGTGAAGATCCTGGATTTGGAAGGCTGTAGGATGAAAGTCTCCCAGCACAGTGCTCTCCTGCATGTCCCTTAGCCAGTGCATCCAGCTCCCGAAGATCATTTTCTATAACAATGAGAGCACCACAGCTGTCCTTCAGGATACTTTCCACCACACCATAAATAGAAATCAGCTCACTGGGAGCTGTACTTTACCCCTTGGGGGTGCTATGATGACACTCCCAAGGTTTTGAACTTGGGGATAAATTGGCCTGACTTTGTCCTCAGTTTTTGGATCTTCTCAGGGCCACTGCTTTCAAGGCAGTGGAAGTCTGTCTGCTTTCCTCTTGATGTGTGTTTTGTGTGTTATAACCACCAGACTTGTCTTCATAGGCAAGAATGGGACAGGGTTACTTTCAGCACTATGATGTGAAGTCCACAAGAATATTGTCTTGTCAAGCAGACACAAAATGTGGAAAAGAGGAGATTCCAAGGGATCAAGTGAGTTGAAAGTCAAATAATATATAGTATTTCTAATAAAAACTACTTAAAAACCCAGGTAAGTGAAAATTTCCACTTTAAACCATGTCTTTCTCTTTCTCCTTTGTTCTCAGTTCCAGAGTGCCCCAGTCACACGGGGCATTGAGGTGGGATCAGAGAGAACTGGAAGAGAGAACTGGAGGACAGGGGACACAAAAACAAGTGGCTTATTTATAGTCTGATTGAATTGCTGATTATAATTTTTTTCACACAGGGGTTTTATATACACATAGAGGCAGGATGTGGGGAAGGGGATGACACAGGAGCATAGGTTTTCATGGTGAGTACAGATATCTTCCAGAACAGGGTATAAGCTGGGTGAATGTTCAGGGGACAGGTCACTATGACACTGTCTATGATTCACTTGTCCTTATCTAAGTTGTTACTATCCACCAAGGTTACCAAAGGTCTATGACTATCCACAAGATCTATGGCTACCTGTTCCTATCCAGGCTGGTAAATTTCCACCAAAGCTACCTGTATACACTATCTCATAGCTATTTGTTTCAGTGTTTTTCCACCAAGAACAAGACTTTGTGTTAGCAGGCTGACTTAGGCCTATTGCTGATTTTTGGCAGTCAGTGTATAAGCAAGGCTGCCCCTGACATCAGAGTATGAAATGCTGAGTGATCTAGACTGAATCCCTTCATGGCTGTTATCCAGGCCACCTGTTTAAGGTCTTTGGATACTGCATTTGAAGGAACAAAGCACTGAGGTTTCTAATCTGTGAGGGTGGGCCCCAAGAACATTTGAATTCAAATATGTTGGAACCAAGTTCTGGGCGCAAAGCCAGATCTTGTGCCCTATATTAACCCATTCCAATAAAACTGAAAGTACTAAGTAAACAAACTCATGAAGACTGAAACAGTTTGATATGGAATGATGAATGGGTTTAGGAAGAAATCAAGAAAGAATAAAAGGTACAGAGAAAAAACCCCTGGAACTAAAGAAAAAATGAAAAGACATTTTCTGGGATATTGAAAGCAGTCCTATAATGGCAATTTGTACATCTCAGTTTCTGCATTTAAAAATTATATATTATTCAGGTATTTGAAGTTCTTGTCATACAGATAGATTATTAACTTGCTTGCTTGGAGTTACACCAAGAAGATTTATATTATTTTTGGCTATTGCAAATGGTATTATTTCATTAATTTTCCTTTTAGCCCATTTATCATTTGTATAAAAGATGGCTACTGGTTCGTTTGAGTTAATTTTATATCCAGCCACTTTGCTGGAGTTATTTGTCAGCTGTAGGAGTTCTCTGGTTGAATTTTTGGGGGTAGCATATGTATACTATCCTGTCATACACACATAGTTATACCTTGACTTCTTTTCCAATTTGTATCTCCTTAATCAAATTTTGTTATCAAACTTCTCTAGCTATAAGTTTGAGTACTATACAGAATAGTTAGGTAGAGAGTGGGCCATGCATTGCTGAGTTTGAGGCCTACCTGGTCTTCGGAATGTGTTTTAGGACATCATAGGGTACACAGAAAATCTCTACCTTGAAAATCAAATAAACAAATAAGTGAAATTAATAAAACAGAAACAAATAAAACAATATCAAAAATAAACCCATCTAAGTGGTATGTTTTAGGAATGATAAAGAAAATTGACACAACCTTGGCCCAACTATGCCAAGGAAACCAAAAGTAGATTCTGATTAACAAGATTCAAGGTCAACAAGTGTTGAAGACTGTAAGAATCAGAGAGAAATTGAGAGTGCTATAATATTCTAAGAATGATTGTGTATCATTCCTTTAAAAACATGTACACCATGAATTTGTAAAGCATAAAGGAAATACTTAAATTATGAGATTCAGCCAAGCCAACAAATTTAAACCAACTAGAAGTCAACAGCCTGCTAATGGTGATGGCACATACCTTTAATCCCAGCACTCTTGTGACACAGGTAGACAGATTTCTATGTAAGTTCAAGGTTAGTATGGTCTACTTACTGAATTTCTGGTCAGCCAGGACTACACAGAGAAGCTCAGTCTCAAATAAACCAATACTAACAAATAAAAAACAAAGAAGTCAGCAACTTAAAAATAACAATAACACATGAGGAAACTGATGAAGTAATCAAAATTCTTGCTGCTAAAGAGGTCCAACCCAGATAGATGTATAGAAGGATTTTACCAGACTCGAAGGGGTTTCAGTCTTATAGTCAACCTGGAGTTTATTTTTTTTTCTTTTTTTTATCCTTTTTGGTGCATAGAAGAGCTTGGAGACAGGGTTTCTCTGTGTACCCTTGGCTATCCTGCAGTTTGTTCAATAGACCAAGTTGGCTTCAAATTAACAGAGATCCACCTATCTCTGCTTCCTCTGTGATGGGATTAGAGGTCTCCCATTAACCATGCC
>NW_021605028.1:0-795 GCF_004785775.1 Grammomys surdaster | reverse complement strand
GAAGAAGAAGAAGAAGAAGAAGAAGAAGAAGAAGAAGAAGAAGAAGACTCATATTGATCCAATTCACTGCTGCTGCTCTTCTTAGTCGGAATCTCATGGTACTGACATCTGCAATACACTGGAGTCTTCCCCTGAAACTAGGCTTCACCAATAGCCTCTTATATGGTCTCTTCATGGCGCTAAGCCTCAAAGTTTTTGCATAATCCCTTCAGTCCTGGTACATCAATAGTAACTGAGGATGCACCTTCACCAATGACCTTCCAAGGCCTCTCATGGATCCAAGCCTCAGCTTTCCTTTATGGCTCCTCCAGGCTTTCAAAAGCAGTATTAATTGGGTGTTTTGTACACATTACCAAGGTCTTCATCACCACTAATTGTTTAGCTCTAGCTAACTACCTTTAATTGTCCTGGTAGTCTTCTTCTCCTCTTGACTATAAAGCCAGAGCAAAGTGGCCAAACCTGCCAAGTTCTGCTGCTTACAGGAGCTGAAATTTGTTTTATTTATTATTTTATTACTGGCTTTGGCGTTTCCAGTTGTTTCATTGCCCAAGTTTGGCTGTATTGGATTTTGCTCTGTAGATTGACCTTGAACTCATAAATCTCCAGACTTGTCTCTGGGGATTAAAGGTGTGTACCACCATACCTGGATTTAAGCTTTTCTTGAGCTAGACCTTGCTCTGTTTCACACTAGCCTTGAACTCAGAGATCTGCATGGCTTTATTTCCTGGGATCAAAGGGGTGTAACACTATCCCTGGATCAAATTTGTTGGTAAATATCTTGCCCCAAGGTCACCA
>NW_021605027.1:0-7985 GCF_004785775.1 Grammomys surdaster | reverse complement strand
GATGTCAGATAAGTCAATCCTCTGCTACATATGCAGTTTGGGCCATGGGTCCTCCCTATATACTCTTTGGTTGAGGGTTTGGATCCTGAGATCTTTGGGTGGTCCAGTTAGTTGATATTGTTCTAGCTATGGGGTTGCAAACCCCTTCAACTCCTTCAGTCCTTCTTTTAAATCCTCCATTCCTTTACTTCTCTAGAGGGTGTATTCGTTTACTATTTTAAGGTCTCTATCAACTTTATAAAATTGGATTTATGGTCATTTATTTTTTGTGTGTTTTGCTTGTGTTTGGATATCCAGTTCCTGCTGTATTGGGGTAACTTTACTTTGGATGTGTCATATTGCTCTGGCTTTTGTTGATTTTGTTCTTTCGAGATCCTTTAGCCATGTGGATAGTCTTGGTCCATTGATGTTCCTGTTTTAATAAGTATTGAGAAGTGGTTAACTTCAATGGTCCTGATGTGGTAGGCCTCTGATGGGTATCTTGGTCTGTATGATTGCAGACAAGCAGGTCTGTATGGTAAAAATCCACAGGTCTGTATGCTCAAGATCTGCAGGTCTGATGAGGTTGACAGATAGGTTGAAGGAAAATGGAAGTCCTGAGGGGATAGCAGGCTGTTTCGGGCAGTTAGGACTCAAATGGAGTGACCTTTGCTGAGGTGCACTACAGTGGAGAGGGGGAACTTGTAGAGTCCACCTCCAGTAGAGGGACAGGATATCGCGTACAGGGATGAGGTTGCCTTCCTACAGTCCAAAGCTCTGACCCAGAATTGTTCCTGTCTGAAGGAACTGCAAGGACAAAAATGGAGAAGAGCTTGAGAGAAAGGAGGTCCAGTCACAGGCCCAAATTGGGATTCAGCACAAAAGTGGATTTCAAAACAACCCTCATCAGTAAAAGTTAAAAGATGACTACAGAAGTAGAGAGGCAATCTGTGACTCTAGTAACATTTTTTAAAATATAGTAAAAACCAATGGTACAAATTAGCAAAACAGCATAATTATATTCACTGATTAAAATGCTAAGATTTCCTGGATTTGATGTGAGAGTACACAAAAATTATGAGAAGTTCATAGGTTTCTGACTTGTAGTTTTGAAATCATGAAGGGATGTTAGGGAGTGGCTGAGTCTTGGGAACTAGTATAAGGTTGGGGAGGACAATAATGGGGTACAGCCTCAGTTTCTGTAGAAGCCAAAAGCATGAAGTGTCCGTGGTAAAAAGTTAGTGATTGACACCACATGAGATAGTGTTCCTGGCAAGATCCCAACACAGCCTATTGGTGAGGTGCAGTCCATTTGCAAGAGAAATTCTAACATTTTGAAGTTACCTGTATGATGGGATCTGCGCAGTCCTGGAGTGTAGATAACCTGAATGAGCATAACAAAACGTGTGTCCTGCTAACAGCAGATCTGGGGAAATGGTGAGGTTTGTAACACAGAAGATAGTGAGTAGCCAATATCTGATGATGAACTTTTAAACTTTAAACTTCTGGGACTTTTTGTTTTGTTTGTTTTAGATCTGAATGTGACTGTTGTTTACATTTTCCTTTATAGGGAATCTTTAACTCATTTTGATTTTTAAAAATGTTTATTTATTTCTCAATCATTTTACTCATTTACATTTCAAATGATATTCCTTCCTGGTTACCCCTCCACAGCAACCCCTATCCTATCCCCTTTTACCCCTTCCCTTTGCCTCTATGAGGGTTCTTAGCTACCATTTTATCTACCCCGTCCTCACTGCTCAAGCATCACCATATGTTGGGGCATTGGGCCTCCAGAGGACAAAGGGCCTCGCCTCCCATTGATGTCAGATAAGGCCATCCTCTACTACACATGTGTCTAGAGTCATGGCTTCCTCTATGTATATTCTTTGGTAGGTGGTTTAGTCCCTAGAATCTCAGAGAGGTCCAGTTAGTTGATATTGTTCTTCCTATGGGGATGCAAGCCCCTTTGGACCCTTCAGTTCTTCCACAGTAGAACATAAGAACGGAAAGACTTTTAAACACCTTTGGAAAATTTGAGACAATATTTTAGAGAGGCTCAACTTTATAATTGACTCATGTATTTTAAAACAACAGTTTCTTACATGTTTTAATTTGTAGACTTAGGGAAAGGCACACGAGATTCTGTCCTAGAGAAAGAATTATAGGAAACTCATGTGTTGCCAGTATAGTTTATCTCAAGAAAGGCCAATGGTAGATTTTGGTGTGGTTATAGTACAGCCTGGGATACAGGGGAAATCCCAGCATATCTGAGAAACAAATCATCAGGAGATGATCACAAGGAATGGTAGAAACAAGGGAGTTACTGGTAAAAAAAAAATGTCTTCACTTAAATCAGTATGGTATTCCATCTAATATGTATGCAACTTTTTATTACTAGGTATTCCAGCATTTAACATTTCAGACTATAGTTGATTAAGGTGAATTGAATTGAAGACTTGGAAAGTCGAAAAGGAAAGTAGCCAAAAAGGAAGGAACTTTATACTATATTTATATTTCACTTACTTTATTTACTAGGAAAATGAATTTCTCTTGTCAGACAGGAGTCAAAATGTGTGACTTGGTCAAGTCAAAGGTCCAGCATGGAATAATCCTTGAGACAAATAACAAGGCCTAAATTATTGAACTTTAGAGGCCCCTTTACAATAACCTATTTTTTTTTCTGAAAAACCAAATGAAAGTTCTAGAACTATGTTCAATTATGTGGTAAAGTAAATAAACTTAAGTCTAATCAAAGACTCCTTGGATATTACTGACATGTATGTATCACTTACTGAACTTATTCTGAAAGCTTGCTGTACTGGTTATTGATATACTTCATAAGTGTGGCAGGAGGGTCCTAACATGTCAACTTGCCTACTGTTTTATGTACAAGAGAAACTCAACTTAAAGCTAGAGGCTTCTAAGTCATATCCTGGTAGAATCAGTTGAATTCAGAGATATCCCTGTAAGATTCATTAGGCAACAGGCACTCAACTCATCAACCCTGAGAGGAAGCCAACGGCTATGACAAACATTGGTATTTTGGGGAAAGTAATTTGAAATATTTTAACATTTGGAGGGATTAATCTCAAAGAGATTGAAAGAAATCATGGCTAGCAGTAGAAATCTAGTCAGATTTAGGAAGCTCATGAAGTCATGGACATGAAAATGTATCAGACTAGTTTACTAGATTAGCTCAATTCCTTAAGGCAGCATTCTAAATTTCATTCTTATACCCACATAGAAGTGAAGCCATCAACTCTCATCAAAGAAGCCTCTTGGTACAGTAAATTGAGACCATCAAGGAAAACCAAAACTGGACGCAATGAAGAGATCAATGGATTGGGGGAAAACCCAGCACAAAAGAATACATGTATATCAGTGTGTATAGCTCAGGGAATATTGCATAAATTGGGGTTACAAAGACTAAGAGGCAGCACACCTGAAAGGGTGTTTTGAAATCTCAGAAAATGGATGTAAAACTACAATGATGGCAATATCAATGCAGTGTTAATGCAATGGTCATAATTCATGTTTCAAAATATTACAAGCAACTAAAGATGGCAGCAGAATATTAGCCTTTTATACAAGTGAGAGTCAAATGGACTGTCCAATACAGACTACTCACCTTGGAAACCATATACACAAACACAAAGTGGACTCAAGTTGTGTTTCTATTTTTATAAATACAATCATAAACAAATAAACACACATATATAACAATATTGAAACAATGAGTTTGCGAGTGGGTTGCATGCAATGGACTAAAGGGAGGAATGGGAGGTCACAGTGCTATAATTCAATTTTCAATAAAAATTTAAAATAATTATAGTGATAAAGGAAACATTCTGAATGTGTGCTAGGGGAGTGTAGGAGGGTCCTAAAAATAATTAATGTGGTATTTATGAATGTCTTTACTAGGGAATTTTCTATGATTTTCATATCTCAAATTTGAATCACAGACTCTTTCTCAGAACAAGAATCATGAGTAAAGAATGCCTGGCATTGAGATAAAGGTCTCAGTTTATGAAGAGAGACACTACATCAAATATACTGTACCTATGTGGGTTTCTGAATATATGTGATGCATATGCAAATGTGTATGATCTCTCTCTCTCTCTCTCTCTCTCTCTCTCTCTCTCTCTCTCTCTCTGTGTGTGTGTGTGTGTGTGTGTGTGTGTGTGTGTGTGCATCTAAGATCACTGGCAATATATTTAGAGCTTTGAGCTTATTTATGTTAGAAGACAGAGTGAAATACTGGTCTTTTTCCCATCTCTTTTTGACACAGGATCTCTTTTGGTCACTACAGAACAACATTCATTACAATCTGCAAATTCCATTTCCAGGTAGAAACTTTTTAGTTTACAGATGACTGTGGTACAATACCTAGTTTTGTTTGTTTTTTAATGTAAGTTCTGATGACCCAAATTCATGTCACAAAGCCTGTATGTCAGTTGGTTTAGACACTGACCTATCGTTTCAGACCATTTCCTATATTCTTAAAATTGTGATTCACCTCTAAATTTATCATGTGTGAGGATAAATGTTGATCGTCAATGGAATTTTATTTAGAACTATTATGACAAAGGATTCTGGGCACAACTCTGAGGGAATATTTAATGTCATTAGTTTCTCTCTATGCTTAAGTAACTGATGTGAAAAAAATAACAGGGTAACTGTGCTGTAGTATTCCTTAAGCACGGCTCCTGGAATGTATTAAAGAAGCTCACTGAATATGAACATCATCGATCTCTGCTTCTCAGCTAGGTGAACGACTTCAATAGCTCCAACCTCCTGACATCAGAACAGCTGTATGACGATACCCTGAGCCTTCAAATGATGAGCTATTTTCCTAATGAAAATAATTATCTAGAGTACCTATTCACATAAATAGGAACATAAGTTCTTTTTTAAAAAAAGTTGCTATAATACATAGGAGGGAGTCTGATTTTATTGTACTACTACATAATTGATTCTTAGCAATGGGGACTGTTTTATGGTAAGAATCTAGAAGAATTTGGTCAGATAAACCCCTAATATTCATTTCTTGAGTAGTACTTAGAATGCCATTTTGATTGTAGTGTGGAAAAGAAATAATAATTGATTCTAGTGGATCTGTCACATGAATACAGGTGCCTGAGCAACAGAGGTACAGGAGAATACTGAAAATGCCATTTTTCAAAGACTATGGAGAATCATGAATCAGGTACATTGGAGTCAAAGCAATAATACACTTTATTAAAATTTATTATAATAGATAAATATATATGATACACAACATAAAAGTAAGTATAATGAGTGAAACTATTTGTAACAAATAGTTCCTCTGTGGAACATTATATGTTGAAGTTTTTCCATTGTCACATCCTAAATGAAACATAAAATGTCTTCATTAGACAAATATTCTCAGATGATAGATTCACCCCCACTTCAGATAAAACTACCTTTTCAGTGCATTTTCTGAACTCTACACAAAAAATTACCCGAGTTAACAGTATATCTTATTTTGAATGGTATTACCTGTTAAATCAGGTATGTTTTATTTAGCATCTTTATTATTCTTCACATATGTGTTGTAATGGATCCTGTGCAGCTTAAAATTTATAGCAAATGCTAAGTATTTGGCAAGATTATCTCTCAAAGTAAATTAAACAAACATTAGTGTTTTTACACAAGAATAACAAAGTTTGTGAGCACATGGTTCAGTCTTGTAGTATATTTAATGGATTTTAAAATCAAATAATTGTTCAAGTGAGTTTTTAAAAAACAATTTCATATCCAAGATATCTCACATGACTTATGGACCATGGAATGAAAAGTGAGAAATATAGAAGGTAATATTCTGAAAGTCATACAGAGGCTAAATAAGGAGTACTTCTGTCATAGATACATGTAAATACACACACACACACACACACACACACACACACACACACACACATATATATATATATATATATATATGAAGTGTTGTTTAAACAATCTTTTCCCATACTCTAATATCATGATATGCCCAATGCTACTCTGATATTTACAAATTCATGATATCAGGCAATGATATCATACTTTCGTTCATTTGATGACTAATTAAAACTTCACTTATACTTACGACCTTCTTCCTGAGAAAGAACAGATGAAATCTTTAATTCTTCAGTATTAGCATTGGAGGTTTTCCCACTGTGCCCACCTATGGCCTTTTCATAACAGGTGACTTACCAGCAGTATTTAGTGACATCTTAAGTTCATCAGATCTCTTTTGAATATCCTTACAAATTGTACTGTCATCGTCTCCCAAAACATCTACATTCTTGTCAATCATGATTTGTATAAAAGACATCTGTAACACCACAAGGCAAAAACAAGATCCTTTGTAATTTCAAGTACTTTACAAAATTGAAATCAATAAAAAATGGAAATCTAAAATGATGAAGAAAATAGCAGTTACTACAAGCCGATATCAACCTGTGAAATGAAGTCTCTGTCTAAAATGGAGACTCTTTTGCAACATACATAACATAGTTAAAATTTCATACATCTTGAAAAGAATGGAGGAGCTAGTAAAGCAAAGTAACATTTCAGAACTGATTTGCTTCCAGAATACCTGTGAGTGAATCAAATTAAGGAGTTCAAAGGTTTCTCGAATTGGTGATTTTTTGCAGGGTGTGGGGAGGAGTTTCATTGTGATGGTTTAAATAGGATGCCATCTTTGTGAGACCTTTTGGGTGGTTTAAGTGGCTTGGCTTTCCTGGAGGAAGTATGTCATTGGTTAGAGTTAACATTACAGAAGCTAGGTGCCATTTGCTGTGTACTCTCTGTGCTTCGTGTTTGCTGCCTAAGATAAGAGCCCCCAGGTCTCTGATTCCTGTTTGGTTGTCCTTCCTTCCTGCAGCCATGCTTCTCTCTCATGACTTTGAAGGAATGTAATCTCTCTACCGCTCTAATCCCAAATAAATATCTACTTCTATAAGTTGCCTTACTCCTGGTGTTTTATTAAAGAAATAGAAAAATGTCTAAGAGAAGAAGTTGGTGAGAAGAGGGATCTTAGTTGAGGAAATGCCTACATCAGATTGTCCTAGTGTGTAGGGAAGTCTATGGGATGTTGTCTTGATTAACAGTGGAAATTGTAGGGCCCAGATCTCCAGGATGGTGCCACCCTTGAGCTATTAATCACACAAAGAAATATATGAGGTGCAGGACAGGAAGCACAGCTCTTACACAGTTTCTGCTTCATTTCTTGCCTCCAGGTTCCTACCCTGCTTCAGTTTGGGCCCTGACATTTCTCAGTAATTAACTGATAACTAGAAGTAAATCATGAAGTGTAACCTGTCCTCCATAAGTTGCTTTTCATCAGTGTTTTATCATAGCAATAGTAGCAAATTAAGCCACTTTCTAAATTGAACAAGCTATTCCCTGGGCTACTTCATTGTGAGTAACATCACCATGATTTCCTTCCTGTGTACCTTATTCCTGGAAACTACTAGTTAAAATATACCCTTGCTTTCTTTTCTTTTTGTTTTCTATCTTTTTTTCTTGTGAAAATGTATATTCTTCATTGATTCTCTGTGAATTTCTCATCATGCATCCCGGTAACACTCATTTTCCAGTTCTTCCATGTCTACCCTCTCCCCTGGTAACTTCTCCCAGATTTAAAAAAAAAATAAATTTAAATCAAGTTTTAAATTAAAATTAAACTGAGGGAGGAGGAGTAGGTGGTCAGGAACAGACTTAGTGGAGAGTACTGCAATCAGGATTTTAAGTAATCAAAGCGATAAAAATATTAAAGCAGATGGATTTATAGTAAAATTAAGAGCTACAGAAACCCTGAGGTAAATAGACTGGAACTAATGCAAACATACACAGTTTTTTTTATTTAAGTAGGATTTGTTGCTAAAATAATAGAAAGTATATAAAATACACTACCTTTTAAACATTATTTATTATATCATATATTGTGTGTATATACATATATGTATATAATTATATATAATTATATATGTACATGT
>NW_021605026.1:296491-379001 GCF_004785775.1 Grammomys surdaster | reverse complement strand
TGGGGATGGCTTGCATTTTCAGAGGTCAGTCCATTATCATCATGGTGGGAAGCATGGCAGTTAGCAGGCAGACAAGGTGTTGAAGCAGCTAAGAGCTCTAAATCTTGATCTGACTGCATCTAGGACAGGACAGGCTGTCTTCCCTAGGCAGCCATGAGGAGGCTGTCTTCCACATTGGATGGAGCTTGACCGTAGGAGTGTCAACATCCGCCCCACAAGTGGCACACATCTTCCAAGAAGGCCATACCTACTCCAACATTGACACACCTCTGAGTTGTGCCAATCCCCATGGGCCAAGCATATTCAAACTACTACATTCCATTCCCTGGCCCCCATATCCTTGTTTAAACACACAAGTCTACAGGGGCCATCATAGCCATAGCACAGTACAAATATATTTAGTCCAACTTCAAAAGTCCCCATAGTATATCATAGTCTCAACAATGTTTAAAAGTCCAAAGTTCAAAGTCTCTTCTGAGATTTATGCAATCTCTTAACTGTAATCACCTGTAAAATCCAAATCATAAAGGAAATCATATACTTCCAACATCACAGGATGCAGATTACCATTCCAAAAATGTCACAGCGAGGAAACACTGGACCACAGCCAGACCAACAGTCAGCTGGGGAAACCCCAAACTCTGCACATTCATATATGCTCTCTAACTCCTTCCAGCTTTGGTGACTAAAACACCGTTCTTTTTCTGGGGCTGGTTCCACTTCCCATTAGCGTCTTTCCCTGGCAGGAGGTATTCCATGGCTCTGGCATCGCTAACATATTGGGGTCTCCAAGGCAACCTCAACTTCACACCCAATGTCAGTTCCAGTGTAGACACATCATCTTCTGGGCTCCTCCAAAGGTCTTGGGTCACATCTCCAGCTCTGCCCTCTGTAGCACTCTAGGCTCTAGGGGACTCCACTCCACTGCTGCTGCTGTTCTTGGTGGTCATCACAAGGTTTTGGGATCTCCAGTATGCCCGGGTCTTATGCTCCAACTAGCCTCCACCAATAGCCTCTCACAGGCAGACCAAGAGATCAGGAATGTAACAGGTAGATGAAAAATAAAAACACATCCCCCACCCCAGGCAATCTAAATGGTTGAATTATAGAGGAAAGGGCCACTGTGGGAAGCAGGGCTGGACAAGTTCAGGGTAGGGGCAGGGCATGCCAGCCAACCCTGTAAGCAGCAGAGACTGAGGCATGCAGGGAGAAGCTGGCAGATAGCCTCTGCTTTGATAAAATAGCTACCTCATATCCCTGGGTGTACGACCTAACACCCTGCCCAGGAGGAAGATGGGGAAGTTCCTACAGTGTGAAGGGGAATTGCAGGTATGATGTTGAGTCCAGGCACAAGTTCAGCTGCCATGCCAATCTCCACAGGCCTGGGTAAGTTCAGTGTCTGGAGTGGACAACAGGGCTGGAAACCACTGTGCTGTGTCCCTGCAAACCACCCTGTCTCTGGGAGTCAGCGCCTGTCATCCAGGTTCATTAACCAATCAGAGCCTGGACTGCCAGGCAGAAGGGAGGCGGGCACTTCCGGTCCACGATGCTGCAGGTTTGACTGAATCTGAGGGAGTCTCTCGTGGTTCCGTGTGCTGCTTTTTCAACCCCTGCTGGGAGCCTTGAGGAGAGCGGGCGGGCTGGGACTCCGCGCCATGGTGAGCGGGGCCGCCGTCCCACGCGGGGAGGATCGCGGGAGCCCGTGTGGCGTTGTCCCGGGGTGCGGGACCCGGCGGCGGGACGCGGCGCCCGGTGTGATCGCGTTTGTTCACCTGAGGTTACCGAGGGTCCCTGCACCTCGTAGGCGGAAGCGAGACCTCGTCACGACACAGTTCCCATGACTGCGCCTGCGCACAGCCTGGGACGTTGCTTGGAAACTGTTCAGGTCATTCTATGCGCGCGCGCATGCGCGGCTCTCAGTGTCGGGGGAGTCAGTGCTGAGCCGCAGAGCTCTGGCTTCCCCGCGTCGTCTAGAAGTTCCGCACTTGGCACCTGACGTGCAGGAGCAGGACCCGTCTGCAGTTAACTCTGCGCCGGTGTCATCACGTCTGTGCTGTCCACGCAGTCGCATGTAGATGCCACCGTGGTCCAGTCCCGTGTGTTAGGAAGACAGACCCGCTGTGGTTCCCTCCTCAGGTGTCAGAATTGACCGAGCATTAACTGTGGTTGTGTTCTAAGTGTTCTCTCACGTTCTGCGGGTGTCCGTGTTCTGTCTCAGACGGCGCAGTCTTTATTGCAGGGGTAGGGGAAGTGTTGAAGTCAGGTGGTGTCACTGTGCTGTTTATTCAGTCTGTGTTGTTCATGTTTCCCTTCATGATGACCTTTCGTCGTCGGTTTTCTATCGTTCGCTGCAGAAATCGTTAGACTCTTTATTGGACATTTGTTGAATCTGTAGCTCAGAGTTTGTACTGAGATAATACTGAGACTTCTTGTCTACAATCTTGCAACTTCTCTCCTGTGTTTGAGTTCTTTGATTCTTTTAATTGCAAAGTTACAGTTTTGGCTGCAGACATTTTTCTGTCATATTTCTATGTATTTCTATATTTATTCATAGGTACATATAAGTGTTATGAGGGTCTGTATTTTTAATTTACTAAATTTCTTTTATGTGCATGAGTGTTTTGCTTCTATGTATGTGTTCATCAGTTGGGTGTTTGGTGCTCACAGAAAACTGTAGAGGACATCAGGATCTTTGGATAATTTTATGCTACCATTTTTTTTCCGAGACAGGATTTCTCTGTGCATCCCTGGCTGTCTTGGAACTCACTCTGTAGACCAGGCTGGCCTCGAACTTAGAAATCAGCCTGCCGCTGCCTCCCAAGTGCTGGGATTAAAGGTGTGCGCCTCCACTGCCCAGCAATGCTACCATGTTATGCTAGTAACCAATGATACTAGTGTGACGCATGTCAGAACAATATTGGTTGTCTCCCTTATCCGCTTGCACATGGCTGGTGCTCCTGTCTTTAACGATCTATTGTCTTTTTAAATATTCAGTATTTGCATTTCCATATGCCAAGGTTTCTGTAAACCCGTGTCTTACTTCAGGGTCTGATACAGCCTTGTTCACAGCTGACATTCTTCGTAACAAATGAGTCCCAACCAGGCAGTCCAGGTAGGGCTTTCAAAAAAATATATTTATGACAGGGTCTCTTATGTTGACTCAGGTTGCCTTCAGCCCACTCTGTGGCTGCACAGGCCTTGCTGCCTTCCTGCGTGAACATCCTCAACTCTTGGATTAAAGGTTTGTAGCACCACACAGTTCTAAAAAATATCTGTGTTACTCACGTAGTGGACTGTCCATATCAGTAACAGGAAAAGGATTTGTGAGTGGAGCATGTCTTCTTCCTTGAGTGTCAGAAAAACCTTCCAGCATTGGAATAGTGTTGGGAGTGTTCTACAATGTGAGGATTTTTGAAGTTAGACTAAATCCATCTTGCATTACAGGATGACTGAGAGCTTGTCGTGACCCGTGTTGACCTGTGCAGGCTGGATGGAGAATCTCCCAGATAGGACGGTGGATGTGAACGTCTGGTCTGATGGTGGATGTGAACGTCTGGTCTGATGGTGGATGTGAACGTCTGGTCTGATGGTGGATGTGAAGGTCTGGTCTGATGGTGGATGTGAACATCTGGTCTGATGGTGAGTGTGAACGTCTGGTCTGATGGTGGATGTGAACGTCTGGTCTGTATGTATCTGGAGCCATGGCTCCCTCCTTGTACACTCCTTGGTAGGTGGGAGAACTGGGTGATCTGGCCAGCCTATGTTGTTTTCCCAATGGGGTTGCAATCCCCCTCCGCTCCTCCAGCTCTTCTGCCAGCTTCCCCACCAAGATCCCTGAGCTCAGTCTGATGGTTGGCTCCAAACATCCACATCCGCATTGGTCAGTTGCTGGCCAGACCTCCCAAGGAACCCACACACTAGGTTCCTGTCAACAAGCGCTTCTTGACCATGGCAACAATGTTGGGTTTGGTGTCTGCAGATATGATGACCAGGTGGGGTCGCCCCAGGTTGGCCTTTCCTTCAGTCTCTGGTCCATATTTTTGTCCATGTTCTTCCTTTGGACAGGAACATTTCTAGGTTTGAGATGGGTGGGTGGCACCATCGCTCGACCAGGAGCTGTGTCTAATAGAGGTGGTCTCAACAGGCTCTATATCCTCCTTCTCTGTGCATTTTGGCTAAAGTCATCCCCACTGGGTCCTGGGAGCCTCACATTTCTCTGGTATCTGGGACCCTCCAGTGGCTATCCCCAGTTCCTCATCCCCCTGCTACCTATTTTTGTTCGATTTCCTGACCTTCCTCTCTCACATCTCCTCCAGTTCCTGATACTGTCATCTCCCTCTCTTCTCCCTCCCTGGTCCCCTTTTCCTTCCACTTTCCACAGTCATCCTGTTCTCCCCTCAGTGCAGGACTGAAGCATCCACACCCTGGTCTTTCTTCCCTCTGAGCTCTGTATGGTCTGTGGGTTGTGTCACGGCCTTTGTGAGCTTTTGGGCTCATATCCACTTATCAGTGAGTGCATACCATGTGTCTTCTTTTGTGTCTGAGTTACCTCACTCAGGATGATATTTTCTAGTTCCATCCATTTACCTGTGAATTTCATGAAACCATTGCTTTTAATTGCTGTGTAGTACTCCATTTTGTAAATGTACCATATTTTCTGTGTCCATTCTTCTGTTGAGGGACACCTGGGTTGTTTCCAGCTTCTGGCTGTTATAGATAAGGCTGCTGTGAACACAGTGGAGTGTGTGTCCTTTTTATATGCTGGAGCATCTTTTGGAGCTACCGCTGGGTCCTCAGGTAGTGCTATGTCCAATTTTCTGAGGAACCACCAGACTGATTTCCAAAGTGGTTTTACTAGCTTGCAGTCTCATCTGTAATGGAGGAGTGTCCCTCTTTCTCCACATCCTCACCAAAATCTGCTGTCACCTGCTTTTTTTTAATCTTAGCCATTCTGATTAGTGTGAGGAGGTGGAATCTCAGGGTCATTTTGATTTGCATTTCCCTGATGACAAAGAATGTTGAACATTTCTTTAGGTGCTTCTCAGCCATTTGAGATTCTTTGGTTGAGAATTCTCTATTTAGTGTTTTGGTTCTCTGGAGTCTACCTTCTTGAGTCCCTTGTGTATTTTGGATATTAGCCCTCTATCGGATGTAGGGTTGGTAAATATCTTTTCCCAATTTGTGGGTTGTTGTTTTGTCCTATTGACTGTGTCCTTTGCTTTACAGAAGCTTTGCAATTTTATGAGATCCCATTTGTTGATTGTTGCTCTTAAAGCATAAGCCATTGGTGTTCTGTTCAGGAAGTTTCCCCTGTGCCCAAATATTCAAGGTCTTCCCCACTTACTTGTCTGTTAGATTCAGCGTATCTGGTTTTATGTGGAGGTCCTTGATCTACTTGGACTTGAGCTTTGTACAAGGAGATAAGTACGGTTCGATTTGCATTCTTCTACATGCTGACCTCCAGTTGAACCAGCACCATTTGTTGAAAATGCTGTCTTTTCCACTGGACAGTTTTAGCTCTTTTGTCAAAGATCAAGTGACCATAGGTGTATGGGTTCATTTCTGGGCCTTCCATTCTATTCCATTGATCTACTTGCCTGTCTCTGTAACAGTACCATGCAGTTTTTATCACTACTGCTCTGTAATACAGCTTGAGGTCAGGGATGGTGATCCCTCCAGTAGTTCTTTTATTGTTTTTGCTATCCTGGGTTTTTTGTTATTCCAAATGAATTTGAACATTGCTCTTTCTAACTCTATGAAGAATTGAGTTGGAATTTTTATGAGGATTGCATTGAATCTGTAGATTGTTTTTGGCAAGATAGCCATTCTTACTATATTAATCCTGCCAATCCATGAGCATGGGAGATCTTTCCATCTTCTGAGATCTTCTTCCATTTCTTTCTTCAGGGACTTGAAGCTCTTGTCATACAGATCTTTTGCTTGCTTGGTTAGATTCACACCGAGGTATTTTGTATTATTTGTGACTATTGTGAAGGATGTTGTTTTTTAAAATTTTTTTCTCAACCTTTTTGTCCTTTGAGTAGAGGAAGACCATTGATTCATTTGAGTTGATTTTATATACAGCCACTTTGCTAAAGTTGTTTATCAGGTATAGGAGCTCTCTGGTAGAATTTTTGGGGTAGCTTATACATACTGTCATATCATCTGCAAAAAGTGATATCTTGACTTCCTTTCTTTCTATTTGTATCCCTTTGACCTCCTTTTGTCTAATTGCTCTGGCTAGATCTTTGGGTACTATGTTGGATAGGTAGGGAGAGAGTGGACACCCTTGTCTAGTCCCTGATTTTAATGAGATTGCTTTGAGTTTCTCTCCATTTAGTTTGATGTTGGCTACTGGCTTGCTGTATATTGCTTTTATTATATTTAGGTATGGGCCCTGAATTCCTGATCTCTCCCATACTTTTAACATGAATGGGTGTTGTATTTTGTCAAAAGCTTTTTTCGCATCCAATGAAATGATCATGTGTTTTTTTTCCTTTGAGTTTGTTAATATAGTGGATTACATTGATTGATTTCTGAATATGGAACCATCCCTGCATCCCTGCAGGATGAAGCCTACTTGATCATGGTGAATCATTGTTTTGATGTGTTCTTGGATTTGGTTTGGGAGAAATTTGTTGAGTATTTTTGCATCGATATTCATAAGGGAAATTGTTCTGTAGTTCTCTTTCTTTGTTGGGTCTCTTAGTGGTCTAGGTGTCAGTGTAACTGTGGCTTGATAGATTTGGATAGTGTTCCTTCTGTTTCTATTTTGTAGAATAGTTTGAAGAGAATTGGTATTAGATCTTGGTATTGGTATTGGATTGGTATTGGTATTTGACAGTCTGATAGAATTCTGCACTAAAACCACCTGCCCCTGGGCTGTTTTTTTGTTTTTTTGTTTGTTTGTTTGTTTTTTTGGTTGAGAGACTATTTTTTGGTTGAGTGCTTCTATTTCCTTGGGGGTTTTAGATGATTTATCTGATCCTGATTTAACTTTGGTACCTGGTATCTATGTAGAAAATCATCCATTTCATCCAGGTTTTCCAGTTTTTTTGAGTATAGACTTTTGTAGGATCTGATGATTTTTTTTGAGTTGCTTTAGTTTCTGTTGTTTTTCTCCCTTTTTATTTCTGATTTTGTAAATTCAGATACTGTCTCTGTGCCCTCTGGTTAGTCTGGCTAAGGGTTTATCTATCTTGTTAATTTTCTCCAAGAACCATCTCCTGGTTTTGTTGATTCTTTGTATAGTTCTTTTTGTTTCTACTTGGTTGATTTCAGCCCTGAGTTTGATTATTTCCTGCCATCTACTCCTCTTGGGTGTATTTGCTTCTTTTTGTTCTAGAGCTTTCAGATGATCTGTGAAACTGTATTGTGGGAGATATTTAAAAATGACTCTCAATCTTGCCCGTTGTGTTCAGTATAAAAACAGCATTCCTTCTTGAGGGTGGCACAGAACCCCCTTTGCTGAAGGAAAAGCAGATGAGGGATTTTTCCATATTAGTGATGCCAATCTCTAGCTGTTCGATGTCCTTGTCAATGGCCCGTTGAAGTTCTGAGTAGTACAAGTCCCAAGGTCAGAATCAGGATCAGAACCTCCAACAGCATACACCATGAATGGCGCATTTTTATCTGGAAAGGAAAAAAGAAGGTAATTCTCAGGGAGATCTCTCTTCCCTGGATCTCAGTTGTTATCCATTTATCTACAATTAGGTCTGGCTTTGTGGATGTATCTGTATTTTTCACTAATCTTTCTGGCAGCCATCTAGCCGTGCCTTCTTTGGTATCAAACAGACATATTGATCCTCGGCCCCATATGAGAACTGGGTTTGGGCCATTCCATTTATTAGTAAGAAGGTCCTTCCACATAACTGTGGCATAATTTTTATTGGTTTCAGGGTGCCAGAGGCGATCGGCAGCAGATTTGCCATGAGCGTCCAGATTTAGAAAATTGAGAGCAACAAGGCATGATGGAGAACATTTCTAGGGGACCACTTCTGGGCGTATAACTCTCACTCTTTTGTTTTTTAAAAGTCAATTTTTTAGAGTTCCTTCAAAACCAGGGCAAAACACCAGTAGCTGCTCTTCCCACACTCAGAGAGTTATGAAGATATTATTTTAGTTCCACAATACCTGTTTCACAATACCTTGTCCTTGAGGATTATAAGGAATCCAGTAATATGAGTAATATTAAATTGTCAACAAAACATCTCAAATGTCTGACTGCAATAGCCAGTTCCATTATCTATCTTAATCTGACATGGAGCACCAAGCATAGAAAGATAATGTAGGCAATAAGTAATTACATTTTTAGTTGCTTCTCCTGCTAAAGCAGGCTAGAAAGCCTGAAAAGATATCAAGTCATATGTACATGTTTTAATTTTCCAAAATCAGAAATAAATAACATCCACTTGGCATAATTGATTAGTATAATTCTTCAATGATTAACACCATTATGAAAAAATTGAGGATACAGAGAACAAGTTTTTGCAATTTAACTTGTACACTTTCTAGAAATATCAAATTATTGTCTCAAGCTATTACTGTTTTGATGATATAAAGAATAAGATTGTATGGCCAATTGTTTCTGTAAGGCTTGTAATCTGCCTGGTATACAAATCTGCTGTGGCATTGCCCTGGGGTCCAGGAAATCCAGTGTGAGCTCTTAAATGTCTTATAAAGTTAAGGAAAAGTACATGTTTCTTAAATTAGGCTGTATTTGTAAAATTTGAGAATTAGCAATATCTAAAAAAGGAACAGTTTTAAGCAATTATAAACCATGGGCTGTATACTGGCTATGAGTATACAAACTGAAAGGTTGATTTTTCAGCATTTCAAACAGTGGCTACAGCACATCATTTAATTATTTGTGCTGAAGCAGAAGAAAACTTAAGAAAATGAACATGTGATCCAATTATATATACTGTCTTCCCATTAGGTGAGCTGTCTGTAAATATTTTCTGCCTTTGAATATTTTCTGGAGCAACAAGCACTCCCCAAAAATTTAAAGCTTGTTGTATAATCACGAAGGCTTGCATTGAAACTCCTTCAGAGAGATCAACTAATAAAATATCATACAATGAGTGATATACACTGAAAGATTCAAACTCCAAACCTCTTGCATTAAAGCAACAACAAATTCTGTTCATAATGCAAGGCTATTAGCCATTCCTTGAGGCAAAACTTGCTACTGATATTGCTTCAAGGGGTCTCAAAAATTACAAGCAGACTCACTGAATGCAAACCTGGAGTAGGCAAGTCAGGCTGTAATGTCCCACACGTTTATAAGTCTAAAGTTTGAACTTCGTTTTGGATTAATTCTTTGTTTTGGGCAGTTCTTTTATTAGCAGGCACAGCTACGCCATGGAGGGAAGCAGGCATACTTTTCTCCAGCATAATCATTATATAACTCCTGGCCCATAAGCTGTCTGTTTTGGATGTCTTTGGGTCTGAGGCTGACCTTTCCTCTCTGAGGAAGAAGCAAGGAAATAAACTAATTCCGGAAAACACCTTTCTAGGAGCTGGTCGGGGTGACCATGACAAAAGGAATGTCACACAAGTTTCTGCTGAGCCCACTCTGAGCTTTGTCTTAACTCAAATGTGAAAGTTCTTAATTTGGGCCTATTTCCTGAGGCCTGGTCCAATGATTATCCTTCCTGCAGCAGTTTTGTTGTTTTAGAGTTCCCAAGCTGGAATCATGTGACTTGTCTCAGTGCTATTCACTCACACTTTTTTTAAAAAAAAAAATAAAAGATATATAACTATAACTCTCAGGTGAATAATCTTGCCGGGACTGTTCTGTCCAGCAACCATGGCTCAGGGAAGTTGCCCCTCTCTTCTGCCAGGTTCTTAATCACCTGGGCCCTGCCTATCTTTTTGTAGATGTTCCAGCCACCGAGAGTAGGGAGTGAACCAGGAGCTGCAGCCACTGTGCTATGGCTCTTCCTTTCCTCTGTTGTCAGGGTTCTCGTACCAGAAGGGGCCAGAGGCCAAGGTCCCCACGAGTGGCAGGTGGGAAACCACTGGGCTGCTACAGCAGTGACCCAGTGTCACCAGGCCAGCCACGCACGCCAGGCTACACAGCTGTCATGTGCTGACCTGCCGCCTCCTCCGCCGACAGCAGAGGGACAGAACTTCTTTTTCTTGGTAGCCAACCTGCACGGCCGGGTGGTTCAGGGGTGCCACACTAGGGGAGCTGTGAGCTGTCACCCGCTGAACGCAGGCTAGGCGAGGGCGCCCCCTGTGCAGTGTCCCCTGGAGAATACCCTACGTGTGGTGGTTGGGCTGCCCGGACCACGGTGCCTGCTTGCCAAAGGACCTGGCTCTCTGCTCTGCAGCAGCTCTCTTGCACCGGTAGCTCTATCTCTTTCTCTGCCGGTGGCCATGCTACCTTTTTTTTAACTCAGGATGTTTAACACAGTAGATTCAGTCCAAAATAACGTCAGTCAAAGTCCAATAACACGTAGAATGTACAACCAACACACAGATGGTTTGCCAAAAAAAAAAAAAAAACAGAGAAAAACAACACAGTCAGCTCACTCCTGTCACAGGCGGCGCATAAACCAGGTGATACAGACAGTTCTCGCCCCTGTCACAGGCACAGAAACTAGGTTACACAATCAGGACATAGAAAAACTGCCGGTGGAAGAATCCAATAACCAGATGACTTGGCCAGCCTATGCTGAAGCAAATCTAACAGATTTCTAACACCACCAGCAATGAACAACACAGAATTAGACATGGACACACAGCCACAAGAGTGCAACAAACACCACCCCAGGCAGCGGAGGCCACAGACCACCTTCAACCAGAGAAGGGTTGTTCCTGAGCCTATCTCCCATACAAATGAACTCCAGAGCATCCTCCAGAGAACTGTGGCCTACAGTGTGCCAACATGTCTTTCGCACTGCTTCCACTACCCACGAATTCCTTCCTGGAACTCGTAACCTTACCCTATTCCAGGGTCCCTGACTCTATCCCAGGGTTGCAAACTGCTCTCCATGGCTTGCTCAGTTCTTGCTCCTGCCATGAGCACAGAAACCAGGCTACACAGATGGTTGCCTCTGTCACAGGTGCACAGACTTCACAGACACAGTACACAGACAGTTGCCCCTGCCACGGGCACAGACACTTCACAAACACAGCACACAGGCAGTTGCTCCTGCCATGGGCACAGACACTTCACAGATACAAAAACAAAGAACAGACAAATAGCACACAGACCTGCTCGAGCATGTGGACCTCAAATCCTGGAGCTGTGGCGTCTGAGGGAGCAAATCATCTTGGTGGAACCTCCATATGTTGGATTCTAAGATCCAAAACCAGGGGATGCGCTCCCACAGAAACTCATGGATGAGACTCGCTGCAGTTAACATGAGGTTTAATGATTCCAGTATATTGGGGTTCTCTCACATGCGAGCAAGAAGAGAACCCCGAGTTGGAGCTAAGAATAGTTTTTATACAGTTTAAGGAGTAGAATAAAGAAACAGTGACTAGGCATAAAATGATTGGCAGAAAAGTGTGATTTTTAAACTGATTGGTCTTTGGGGAATGAGGTGGCAAGGACCTCCCTTGTCTGTCTATATGGTCTGGGTCTTCCTCACCCTCAGATAGGTTCCCTCCCTTGTGGTCTGAGGAATGTTAATTAGCCTCTCCCTTCCTCTTCTGAATGTTAATCCAGCTAGTGTCCTCCGACTAAGGAATGTGGCCCCCCTACCTCCCGGATGTGTCCTAGGACAGTAGGATTCTTTTAATCAAACCAAGACCCGAAAATCCTATATTTAGACCCGAAAGTCCTATAAGGACAGATTCCAGGGGAGTGATTCTGCTGTCTGTCTATGCCTCTATTTTTTGGACAGTCTATCTGAAAAATGACCTATGTCCCCATACCTAGAACATTCCTTATCACCTCAGCACTGTGAAAGCATGGCTTGGACTGTAGTTAGCATTCTCACAAGCCAATTGTGGAACAAAAGGGACTCCTTCCTGAGGGTCTCTAAAAATTCTACCTGCCCTTTTAGCAGCCTATATAGAAATTCCTGAAATGGTTCATCAGGGCCTTGTTTGATCCCAGATAAAACTTACACTGAGATCTCCTTTTCAATCTTGAGGGGCTAAATTTGCCTCTACCACTGTATCTAATAAAGCTATAAAGGTGGCAGCAGGGCTGTACTGTGCTACAACTGTTTTATTACTCTTGCAATTATCTCCACCTGCTCTATCATCTTCCCAACCATAAACATGGGTAAGTCAGAAAATCTCGAGCTCACGATTGAACTGCCAACTGCAGTCAATGGAACATTGGCAGTTTAACTATATTTTTAAGTTTCTTTTTGTAATATTAGAGTGTAACCATAATTTTGAGAAACAAAATCAGTTTTTAACAATGCAAACAATCCATTTTCTCTAAAATCAACACAAAGTGCATTACTTTCATGTTATAAAGTTTGGCTGTCAGTTCTTACATATGAATGCATGATAGTGCAGCTTTTAATATCTTGTTAAAGAGACATTGTTTTAAATCTTGTATACATCTGGTTTCTGAATGACTCCAACCCTGAGTTACCAGTTTTAAGCCAACTTTCTGTTACCAAAGTTGCAAATTTTTAACCATACCCAATAACTTATAGGCCAATAATCTATAACCAAGACATGCAGAACATATTTATACTTTTAAAACCAGTCAGAAACAAAATTGAAGTGGCTACACACATTTACTTACTTAAACTGGACAAAGTTCATACTTTTTCTAGCTATAATTTCAAGAGAAGCACCTCGTCACCTGCTGAACCCAATAATCATAGTCACAGATTTTTCTAGGAGAAATGAACCATCAGCTCCTTACCATAGAAGCCAAAAAAAACCCTGCTGGCCCCTTTAAGAGCGGCTTTTACATCAATGAGACTGTGGCAGGTCTTCTCCAGCTATGCTAGACTCCTAACCACAGGTGCAGGGCTCCGAAGGCCAATTGAAACTGCTTTTTATTTTTACTTTTTCTTTTTCTTGAAACTAGTTAAAAA
Source organism: Grammomys surdaster (assembly GCF_004785775.1). Classification (NCBI taxonomy): domain Eukaryota; kingdom Metazoa; phylum Chordata; class Mammalia; order Rodentia; family Muridae; genus Grammomys; species Grammomys surdaster. The sequence continues at coordinate 365,982 of NW_021605026.1, read as the reverse complement.
CTGAATCAAGGCCTGAACAACCAGCAGATAAAGTTTTAACCATTTGTCTTTTAAACATGAAACATGGAACAACATTCAAGCAACGAAACAAAACACAGACATAAACTGACAGACATGGACAGATTGGTGCACCAAGGACAGACACTAGGCAAAGAGCAGAACTAAGGATCTCTCCTGTAGGAGCCAGAGAAAATGCAGGGGAGTCTCTTGATTTCCTCCTGCTCCCAGAAGAGCTCTAAAAATAGCCTTTCCTTTTTTTTTTTTTTTTAACACGGCTGGAGAGCAGACAGCTGCTTTAGCCCTTTCTCTCCCTCATCTTCAAGGTTTAACTTTTCATCTCCTTCTTAGGAGATGTAGCGATTTTTCATCAATAGTCTCCTCTTGGGGAAACATCACCAGTGAAATTTTTTTTAAGATCCTTTTTCTTAACCCTTAATCCTCATGTCTTGAGGAACTCCTTGAGACCCTTTAAGAGCAAATCATGTTTGCTTAATGCTTGTCCCAATTATTGCGTTGCTCTGTCTTACCTTAACTGGATCAATCTCACAGGTGGGCGACTCTGTGGTGATCACAATGCAGGATCTTCTCTCTTTACCTGCCTTTACGGTGAAGGCTTTATGGTGAAGTGTCCATCCTATGCCTGAGGGACGTCCCTGTGGGAGCAACATTCGATCGGACCCTGACCCAAAGGCCACACTTTGGGCACCAACTGCCCCAGCCTGCAGGGATTTGATGAGACCCTAGGGAAGAGGACAAAAGAATGAAGGGACAAGAGGCACAAAGAATTTGAGCAAGTCTGAGATTCTGATCAAGCTCTGAAACTTTAATTTTGGGGGCAGGTTATAAAGACACAGCAAACCGGGAAGTTTGGGTGAGGGTCACTGCTTATGGCTATCCTGCTATTGAATCCTTATTGCCCTAGACCATCCCACTGTCATATGCTTATTGCCCTAGACCATCCCACTGTCATATCCTTATTGTCCTAGACCATCCCATTGTCGTAACCAGCTCCCAGGAAATGCCAGATGTTCTTTAAGTTCCTGGGACCTGAGACCTGCGAATGTCCTTTCTTAACCATGTAACTGATGAGGCTTTCCAGAACAGCAGGTAGTTTCCTAGGTTTGGCTCCTGGCACTCCAACTTCTTTATGGAGGCACTCAGAGCTGTGAGTTTTCCTCATAACACTACTTTCATTGTGTCCCATTAGTTTGGATATATTGTGCCTTCATTTTCATTGAATTCTAAGAAGTCTTTAATTTCTTCTCTGACCAAGTTATCATTGTGTAGATAGTTGTTCAGCTTCCACGTGTATGTGAGCTTTCTGTTGTTTTTGTTGCTATTGAATACCAGTCTTAGTCCGTGGTGGTCCAATAGAATACATAAGATTAATTCAATGTTTTTGTATCTGTTGAGGTTTGTTTTGTGTCTGAGTATATGATCAATTTTTGAGAAGGTACCATGACGTCCTGAGAGAGCATATATTCCTTTGTTTTTGGGTGAAATGTTCTATACATATCTGTTAAATCCATTTGGTTCATAACTTCTTTTAGTATGACCATGTCTCTGCTTAGTTTCTGTTTCCATCATCTGTCCATTGGTGAGAGTGGAGTGTTAAAGTCTCCTACTATTATTGTGTGGGGTTCAATGTGTGCTTTGAGCTTTAGTGACATTTCTTTGACACATGTGGGTGCCCTTGCATTTGGGGAATAGATGTTCAGAATTCAGAGTTCATCCTGGTGGATTTTTCTTTGATAAGTATGTGGTGACCTTCTCCATCTTTTTGATAACTTTCGGTTGAAAGTCTATTTTGTTGGATATTAGAATGGCTGCTCCAGTTTGTTTCTTAGGACCATATGCTTGGAAAGTTTTTTTCCTATCCTTTTTCTTTGAGGTGATGTCTGCCTTTGACTCTGACGTATGTTTCCTGTATGCAGCAAAATGCTAGATTCTGTTTACATATCCAGTCTATTAGCCTATGTCTTTTTACTAGGGAATTGAGTCCATTGTTGTTGAGAGATATTAAGGACCAGTGATTATTGTTTCCTGTTATTTTTGTTGTTAGATGTGGAATTGTGTTTGTGTGTTTCTCGTCTTTTGGGTTTATTGTGAAAATATTAATTTCTTGCTCTTTCTTGGGTGTAATTTCCCTCCTTATGTTGGACTTTTCCTTCTATTATCCTCTGTAAGGCTGGATTAATGGAAAGATATTGTTTAAAATTGGTTTTGTCTTGGAATATTTTGTTTTCTCCATCTATGGTAATTGTGAATTTTGCTGGAAATGGTAGCCTGTGCTGGCACATTTTTTTTTTTTTTTTTTTTTTAGGGTCTGTATGACATCTGCTCAGGATCTTTTGTTTTTTATAGTCTCTGTTGAGTCTTGTGTAATTCTGATATGTCTACCTTTATATGTTACTTGACCTTTTCCCCTTACTGCTTTCAGTGGTCTTGTTCTGTGCATTTGGTGTTTTAGGTATTATGTGACAAGAGGAATTTCTTTTCTGGTCCCATCTATTTGGTGTTCTTTAGGCTTCTTGTATGTTTATGGGCATTTCTTTCCTTAGGTTATGAAAGTTTTGTTCTATAATTTTGTTGAAGATGTTTGCTGGTCCTTTGCATTGGGAATCTTCACTTTCCTCTATACCTATTATTCTCAGGTTCAGTCTTTTTATTATGTCCTGGATTTCTTGAATGTTTTGAGATAGGAGCTTTTTGCTTTTGTGTTTTCATTGACTGTTGTGTTGATGTCTTCTACTCTATCTTCTGCTGCTGAGATTCTTTCTTCTATCCCTTGTATTCTGTTAGTGATGCTTTCGTTTGTAACTCCTGGTCTCTTTCCTAGGTTTTCCATCTCCAGAGTTGTCTCCATTTGTGATTCCTTTATTGTTTCTATTTCCACATTTAGGTCTTGGATTGTTTGTTCAATTCCTTCACTTGTTTATGTTTTCCTGTAATTCTTTAAGGGATTTATGTGTTTCCTCTTCAAGGGCTTCTACTTGTTTACTTGTGTTCTCCTGTTTTTCTTTAAGGGTGCTATTTTTGTCCTTCTTAAAGTCTTCATGAAATGAGAGTTTCGATCTCAATCTGTCTTTAAAGATGTGTTGGAGTCCAGGACTCGCTGTGGTGGGAGAACTGGGCTCTGATGATGCCTTGCTTTCCTTTGGTTATGTTCTTGTGCTTGCCTCTCGCCATCTGATTATTTCTGGTGTTATCTGGCCTCCCTGTCTCTGACTGACCTGTCCTTCCTGTGATCCTGTGACCCTATGATCCTAGATATGTCAGAATACCTGATGAGTCGAGCTGCAACTGGGATTTGGGCTGTATGGGATGGGGTCCAGTGCTGAGTCTCTGCTCCTGGCACAAGAGGGAACCATAAGGTGCATGGGTCTCCGGCTAGGTGGGGAATATGCATCCTTGGGTCACAGGGGTCCTGGTACACCAGGTATTGGGGTGGGGTTTAGGGTCTCCCCTGTGAACCTGGAGAATTGAGCTGCAACTTGGGTGTCAGCTGTGTGGGATCGGGTCCAGTACCGGGTCTCTGCTCCTTACACCCTTCATCTTCTTTTGAAGTTAGTAATTTTGATCCAGTTTTGCTAAAGTATACTTAGTTGATCAGTTTTAGTATCCCTCTGTTTTTTGTTAGTAGTCTTTTCTCCTGCAATGCCATATGGAATTCAGTAGGCCTGAAAATGAGAGGTGTGATCCTCCTTTTCTGTTGACTTGTGATGACTTGCTGAGTGCATTTGAATGTCTGTGATATGGAATAATATGTGGAACACCCAGAATTATAAACTCAGTGAAATGTACATTTGCAACACAGTCAGTCTCACCATTTCTATTATGTCCTTATTGGGCTATTTTAGGCTGCAGTGAGCTATGAGGATGTGCATGTGAACTTCACTCATGAAGAGTGGGCTTTGCTGGGACCTTCTCAGAAGAGTCTCTACAGAGATGTGATGCTGGAAACCTACTGGAACCTCACTGCTATCGGTAAGAATATTTTTTTTCAATTTCTAAACAAGAGGACAAGTGTTCGTTGGTTATTGGTGTACTTTTGTGATTTCTATTGTGACAGAGGAATAATGTGGTGAATAATCAGACAAGATTCTCAACTTCATCAAAGATTCTGACTTAAAATTTGCATACTATCCAATAATATATCATAAATTTTCTGATACTATATCTTAGGTTACAAATTGGAAGATCACAATGTTGAAGAATACTGTCAAAGTTATAGAAGACATAGAAGGTAAATTTCATGTTCAAGCTGATATAATTGCATCACTGAAGAAAATTTAATTTACCTTTAAGTTTTAAAGAAAAGCAACAGTGTAAATATGTACAGCATTATGTGTATTGATGACTAATAAATTCTCATAAGACCATGTACTTGAATTTCAGGTAGCTGGCCCGTGTTTATAAGGCATTCTTCTTAGAAACGAGACAAGGAAACAGAATCTTAACACATGACACTATTTTAGACCTAACCCTGAAAGAACCACATTGTAGAAATGTCAGTCTATTTAGTTTCATCTCATTCACGTATCATAAAACACATTCACATTGGTTAGTGTATGTCTAAGACTTTATAACCAAATAGTCCAGAGTAAAGCTAGTGTTACTCATATACTTTTAGTGAGTTTCCACAGTTTAGTGAGAAGAATAGTTTATGGGCGGCAAGAAGGTTGATGTGGTGGAGAAACCTTAATCCTTATAGCACATATCTGTGGGAAACAAGAACTTGAGTGAATGTAGTGTGAAAACCTTTTGTTTGTTATTTCTCCTTTAATAGGTATAACACCTGTCATTGTGGATACAAGCCTTGTGAACATAGGGAATTTGAAAAGAACCACTATATCTTTGCATGTAACGATTTTCTTCAAATATATGATAAAATCCAAACTGAAGAGAAACCCTATGAATGTAGTCAATGCAGTAAAGCCTTTGCAAATTTTCGTAGTCTTCGAAAACATGAAAAGAACCACACTAGAGAAAAACCCTATGAGTGTAGTCAATGCAGTAAAGCCTTTGTAAGTCGCAGTTCTCTTCAAATACATGAAAGAACTCATACGGGAGAGAAGCCCTTTGACTGTAATGAATGTGGTAAAGCATTTTCAACTCGCAGTCATCTTCAAATACACCAAAGAACTCATACTGGAGAAAAACCCTATGATTGCAGTGAATGTGGTAAAGCATTTGCACGTAGCAGCAATCTTCAAATACACAAAAGAAGTCATACAGGAGAGAAACCCTATGATTGCAGTGAATGTGGGAAAGCATTTGCTAGCCGCAGTCATCTTCAAATACACAAAAGAACTCATACAGGAGAGAAACCTTATGATTGTGATGAATGTGGGAAAGCCTTTTCAACTCGCAGTCATCTTCAAATTCATAAAAGAAAGCACACTGGAGAAAAACCTTATGAATGTAATCAATGCGGTAAAGCCTTTATAGGTCGCAGTCATCTTCAAATACATAAAAGAGTGCACACTGGAGAGAAACCTTATGAGTGTAATCAGTGTGGTAAAGCTTTTGCATATAACAGTGATCTTCACCGACATGAAATAATTCACACTGGAGAGAAACCCTACGGATGTAATCAGTGTGGTAAAGCCTTTGCAAGTCGTAGTAGTCTTCGAAATCACGAGGAACGTCATACTCTTGAGAAACCGTATGAATGTACTCTATGTGGTAAAGCCTTTGCATATTGCAGTAATCTTTATATACATGAAAGATGTCATACGGGAGAGAAACCATATGTATGTACTCAGTGTGGTAAAGCCTTTGCACGTCGCAGTCACCTTCATATACATGAAAGAATTCATGCTGGAGAGAAACCTTATGAGTGTAATCAGTGTGGAAAAGCCTTTCTACTTCGCAGTAGTCTTCAAATACATGAAAGAACTCACACTGGAGAGAAACCTTATGTATGTAATCACTGTGGTAAAGCCTTTGCACGTCAGAGTCTTCTTCAAATACATGAAAGAAGTCACACGGGAGAGAAACCTTATGAGTGTAATCAGTGCAGTAAGGCGTTTGTTTGTCGCAGTAGTCTTCAAATGCATGAAAGAACTCACACGGGAGAGAAACCTTATGTGTGTAATCAGTGTGGTAAAGCCTTTGCACGCCGCAGTCTTCTCCAGAAACATGAAAGAAGTCATAGTGGAGAGAAACCTTATGAGTGTAATCAATGTGGTAAAGCCTTTGCAAGTCGAGGTAGTCTTCGAAATCATGGAAAACATCATACTATTGAGAAACCTAATGAATGTAATCAGTGTGCTAAAGTGTTTACATCTCTCCCACCATCTTCAAATATATGAAACAAACCACACTGGAAAGAACCTCTGAGTGTAATCAATGTGGAAAATCCTTTACAAGTCACAGTTATCTTCAAATACACAAAAGAAGTCACATTGGAGAGAAACTGTGTGAATGTACTCAGTATGGTTAAGACTGCATATTGGAGAACTTTTCATAATCACAGAACATGTCATACTAGAGAAATCCTACGAATGTAATTGATACAGTAAAGTTTTGGCATATCAGTGTAATCTTCAAATGCATCAAAGAATTTATACTGGAGAGAAACCTTAAGACATAGTCAATGGGATAATTCCTCTCCATCTTATAGTCTTCTTCAAAGGCATGAAAGAATTCCCACAGGAGAGAAACACATGAATCTAATACATGTGCATTGCGGGCTTGCACAACAGCGTATCTTCTCTACCGAGTCATCTCACTGGTGCTTATGTAAGATTAGTAGAACCATGTCATCCTTAAAATACTGTCTTCTTTTTAGATTGTATACAAATTGTCACCCAAGTATAGAAGAACACAGAAAAACTTGAATAAGAAAGCATACTTTCAAATTAAAATGATAAATACTGCCATCCATTTTTATGGGTTATCTTATTTTATTGTGAGGAACAAATACTTGTTCTTAACATTTTATCAGAAACACAAATTCGCCCAGAGAATTTCCTCAGTGAGTGAAGGTAGCTGCAGTTAAGCCTGATGACCTGAGAGACCTACGATACTCATGCGAGTTTGTTCTCCTCTCTGTTTCCTATGATTGCTACTGTTTCTAGTGTGTCCCATTGTAGGTCAAGCTAGTGGCCTCCAATATCAGAAGACCTGGTGACTCTGTTGTGGGAGACAGTGTGAACAAGCTGCTACAAAGGCCTCAGATATCAAAGTATCTGGTGCATTAATTGTGAGAAATATTGTACTTTGTTCAGAAAATATTTTTTCAGGGTCAAAGCACCTCTAAGGGTAATGGTTTTTGTAAATATAAACCAGAAAAACAGCCCAGGCTTCCAGATGTGTGCAGGCAACGTGGCAAGGGTTGACGATAGACCACTGAGTATAGGTCCAGCAGAGATATCCAAGACAATTTTCTTCCCATTGAGAAATGGCTTTGAATACCTAGTCCTAGGTCTTGCAGCCAAAAAAGTACGAGGTGTGTGTCTCTTATAAGCCATGAAATAATAACCACGCAGAAAACTCTCAGTTAATATTGCAGATCTAATGCATGTTCCTGCAAAGAGTGCTCTAGACGTGGCCATTTATAAACGTCTTACCCTATCCCCCAAATTCAACGTTACAAAGTATCTACAGGGTTTATGGTCCCTTACCTGCTAGGACAGTAGGATTGACTTAGAAAAGGAGTGGATTGACTTTCCAGAGATTCGTTGTGCATCCAGGAATTATAGATGAAGACTTCAAAGAGGAAGTTAAAGTTATGGCCTATGTAAAAAATGAGATGCTTTTAAATGCAGGTGATAGGATTGCTCAGCTGCTACTGTTTCCCCGTATCAAAGCCAAAACTACTCCAGTAGAAAAAACAGGAGGGGGTGGAAGTACTGGAAAACGTGTGTTCTGGCGAGCAGTTGTTTATGATGAGAGGTCACAATTAAAATAGCAGGTAGATGGTATTGAAGTAGAAGGTTTGGTGGGTACAAACCTGGGTTTGCAGCAGGTGTAATGATTATTTCACAAAGGTCTTGGAATTCAGAATGACCACTTCAAAAAGTTTATTCACAGTTTCTGGGAATTGGAAAGTTATTAAAAATGAAATGTGAGATGGGTTAAATGTGTGGGATCAGAAGGTCAAATAGCAAAGTTAAGACCTTGTGTGGCTGACATACCCATACTTTTATAGAGAATGGATCTTTTACGAAAGTGGGGTACTCAGTATAATATTCCTATGTTTCCAGAGACCACCCATGACAAACTTAGGGGTGAAATGGTAGATGCTCCTGGGGAAGGTATATATATCATGAAAAACAACCCCAGGCTGTGTCAGTTGTCCAAACACATGTCACCAAATTTGTAAGCGAGGCCACTGCTGAGATTGTGTCAGTGGCCTTACCCTTATAGTGGTTGGCTGGCAAGGCTATAGGAGTAGAGTGGTGACCCTTAACTGAAGAAAAAGTTACATGCACTAGAGTAGCTGGTACAAGAGCAGCTGGAGGTGCAGCAACCTCTCAACAGCCCACGGAGTCCCCTGGGTTTGTTATAAAAAAGAAATCAGGAAAACGGAGGATGTCAACTGTCGCTACCCACTCCGACCCAAAGAATGAAGCAGCGACACGACACACGGAGCTCTTCTCGAAGCCGCTTATTCAGGAACCCTGTCTTCTTCTCCAACGGCCCCCGAGTCTCTCTCCATGGTCCTTAAATCTCCTGCCTGCACCACTCAGATTGTGCCACGAATGCGTTCTCAATTGGCTCGGTGTAGCGCTCCTTAGATGGTCAGATCTTATGTAGCAGCGAGTCTGCGCAGTGCTGCGGACGGGGCTTTCCAAGGGTGTATGAGGAAGTCAGGTGCCATTTTGGACTGGCCTCCGCACCCGCTCCTCACAGTCAACAGATTTAAGAGCTTTACCTTCTTTATTGCTTAAGCCATGGTCTATGGTACTAACTGATTTAAGAAAGAGTGCTTTCTTACAATCCCCTTGCAAGAGCAAGATGGGGAAAGGTTTTGCTTTCACAGGGCTACTTACAATAATAGTGGTCCAGTAAAAAGGTGTCAGTGGAAAGTTCTTCCATGAGGAATAGTCCAACTTCATGTCAATATTTTGTGCTACAGTTGTTAGAAGTAATTTGTAAGCAACTTCCTCAATTCATCAGTTATCATTAAATGGATTTTTTTTTTTTTGGCTAATTCTGATGCATATACTTTAGAGAAAATGCTTAAGGAAGCACAAAGAATTCTGCTGTGCCTGGGTTTACAGCTTGCTCCTGAAAATTACAGAGAGCAGACTCTGTTAACTATTTGGGTTATGAAATAAGTCAACAGAAAATTCAACCACAAAAGTTACAGATCAGAAAGATCAGTTCCAAACTCTTAATGATTTTCAAAAATTATTGGTTGATGTTATTTGGCTATGACCTACCATTGGGTTAACTACTCAAGAGTTAATCCAGTTTGTTTCAAATTAAGTAACTTAAGAAATGTGTTAAGTAATTTGTTTTATATATTACAATATAATTGATTTAATTATATTAATTATACAATTATTTTGATATATTGGTATATTTGCCTGTTAAATATACAATTAATTAATTATATAATTAATATAATAAATTGGACTTAAAACAGGCCAAGAAGATTCACAGCAAAAGCAGAGTTAACTCTGGTAGAATGGAGACTGCAAAATGAGTATGTAGATCACAAACTTGATTGTTTTTTGGTTCTTTTGTCTTCAACTCATTCTCCTACCGGGCTTCTCATGCAAAGTCCGTAATGCAGGACTTTAGATGAATAAGTGTGGAACATAGTCTGAAAGAGTATTGAAAAGGAAGATGAACATTCAATTTCTGGTTAGATGAACATTCAATTTCTGGTTAGTTGACCATTAGTTTGGACTGGTTTCAAAATACTTAAGAAAAATAAGAAGAATATTAAAATTGAATTCTTGACTGAATCAAAGCTGGGTAATCAAACCTTAAATCTGGTTAAAGAGGCAAAAAAAAAGTAAAATAAAATGAATATTTTTCCTGTTCAAGCAAAATTGAAAGTGAAAACTGTACCACCAGCTACTTTCCTGTCAGTCCTCTCATCTCCTCTACTGTAGCTTCTTTAGATATCCATGTGCCATTGCCTGAGATCACCCTGAGTATGGCGAAAGGACTAGACCATCAATCTAACCTTAAATTCCCACCATCTCTTGATGAAGATACAAGAGAGCCTGTGTGTAAGCTAACTTTACAACGTAGGGAAGCCAGGTCACACCGAGAGTAGGAATTTGTTTATTAATTCTTTCCCTGCCTCATGTACATTATATTTCAAGTAAATTTCAACAAAATCAAAATGTTTAACTCCTAATTATGCATGAACCAATCTATTTAAAACTCTGAATAGAATTATCTCAAGAAGCAAGGGAGAAGCTAAAGCTATTGAATTCAGACCAAAAGAGACATTTCTGTATCATGTGGAGACTAAATTGCCTTTAACCTTACTTGTTTTACCACTAAAATGTCTCCTACAGGTTATAACACAGACAATAAGCCCTTGTAGTGGATTTATTTATACCATAAGAGTCAGAAAATATTAACTGCTGTTCTTAGTTTTCCTGCTTAATTAGTAAAGGGGATGACCTGGTGCCAACAATTCTATGGGTGTGATGCTTGCTGCAGTATGTTACCCCTAACTAACAATGGGCATTTAAGAGTGTTACACTCTATGGATTTTTAAGTTTTGTTTGTAGATTACCATGGAAGGATAGAAATCATCATCCAGCTGGCAAGATGTGGGATTCCCTCATATAAACTGAGTTTGTTATTACAGAAGCTGTCAAACCTCTCCCATCCCACAGGCAGATACTACATTATTGATGGCTGATCAGATGCTATAGGAGGGACTCAGGTTCCAGATACTTTCTATTCATCAATCTATTAGTACTTTGTTTTCCTCAGCTCAACAATTGGACCTCGCTGATTTGATTCCTCTATTATGGCTAATTAATAAACCCTTATAAAGCATTTCAGATTCTGCTCATGTTGTAGGATTATTTGCAGCAATAGACACGGCTTTAACTTTATCTTCACTCCCTGCTATGCTCCCATTACAAGGGAACTATGACACCTGTTTAAAAGCTTTCCGCGTCCTTTGTTACTCATGCTCATGCTCACTGTAACCTCCCTGGTTTTACTGCAGAAGGGAGTAAGCAAGCTGGTACATTAACCTGCATTACTGTTAATTCTCTCCAACAGGAACAGGAATACCTACCCACTAATGCTCATAGACTTCATGTGTCACATCCTCTTTAAAGAAACATGACAGTTGTGCAGGAATATCCAATTTGTGCTTCCTTACTCTGTCATAGTCATATAGTTGGCATTAATTCCAGAGGTAAGAATATTAATGAATTATGGCAGGTGTATGTCATTCTCTTTGCTCTTGTGCTACGGATGCCATATGTGTACATTTTCCTTGATATTTAAAAAAAAATATTTCTGGGTGGTTTCTCAGTCTGCAGAGAAGGGTTCTGCTGTGTGTTCTCTTATACAAACTTTGGCTCTTATGGGCTTGCCTACTTGTATCAACACTGACAATGGACCAGCCCACAGTAGTCAACAGTTTTAGAAGCTCTTTAGGGAATGGGATATGACTCCTATTGCAGACATTCCTTATCTTCTCAGCCAGAGGTCACACTTTCGAAAGGCTTTGAAAGTCTTCCCACTTTATCTATTTGTTCATCTGTCTTAATGCAGGAAATCACAGTGTAGACTAAACTGGCCTGAGTTCACAATATACCTGTGACTGTGCTGGAACTCTCGGAATCCTCCTGCCTCAGCACTCCTGCCTCAGTGTTGAGATTGCATGAGTAAGCCCAGGTGCTCCATTTCCATTTTGTTAAAAGCAACAGGACTAAGAGCCTGAGGGAGGACCACTTTTAGGTGTTATAATTTATGTGTTTCCAAAGCAGACTCCAAACTGTCAGTGAGACATGTGTTATGAATCCCTGCTTGTCAAGTGTGGAATAATGACACTGTGTGTGGAACAGGGAGGTGTGTGGAGAGGCTGCAAGTCTAATGTATGGGAGAAGTCAGGGCTGTACTTGAAGCTCAGTCTGTAGACTGCTTGCCTAGGATGCTGAGGACCCTGGTTTCCATGGTCAGTCCAGCAAAAGCCAGGCCTGGTGGTCTGCTCCTGTCATCCAGCACCCAGGAGGCATCGGGGGAGGCTCAGCAGTGTGAGGTCATCCTTGGTCACATCACTGAGTCTGAGGCCACCCTGGGTTACACCAGACCCTGTCTCAACAAAGTAACAAGAGAATCCAGGTGGAAGAGAAAGACCGGAAATCTTTCCCCATCTGGACTCTATGCACATTTAAGAAAAGCGTAGGATAAAGGGGACTCAGTGGACTTTATGTAAGTAATCTACAAAGATTAGGAGTTAGGGGATGGCTCACATGGAAAAGCACACTTACCGTGCAAAGCAAGAGGCTGAGAGTTCAGCATTGTATCTTGTGTGTATCCTCGCATGGCCCCATGTCCTATTTCACTTTGTGCCAAGAACTCAGTGTCCAACTATGAAGAGTAAGTTACCCCCAAGAAGAGGAAGGTCTCCTGGCTTCTAGCAAGCACACCATTACCCATAAGAGATAGGGGTAGCCTAGGTTCAGTGAGACTCTACCTCACACTCAGGATGGCATAGTTACAGAGACCTCATGTCAAGTGGTGTCTCCAAGTGCGGAGGGGACACAATTGGGATGCTTATGGTTTTTGAGGAGATCCTGTGCCTAAGGCAAGAGATCGGCTGGTTCTTGTAGATTATCAAGGGCCTGAAACAATACGAGAGGAATAGAGGGTAAGGGAGATTAGCAGGCTGCAGCGGCTGCAATCCTTCCTGCTCCAGCCTATGGCCTTGGTAAGATGCCCTTCCAAAGCTGTCAAAGATGGCAGTTCTTGTCAAAATGGCTGCAGCATGGCATCTCAGCCTGTGGCTGTCACTGGAGCTGTCCATGGTGTTTCATTATTTTTCCAGCTTCAGCAGGAGCTGCTTCTCAAGAGCTGTCCATGGTGGCGACATCTTTCCTGCCTCAGCCCACTGCCTTCATGAAACACCACTGTAAGAGCTGTCCCACAGGAGCTGTCCACAGTGGCAGCACCTCCTCTCCAGCCTCCCTTTCCTTGCCCCCCAGCAGCTCCACAGAGATGGTGCCTCAACAAAAGCCATCTATACCCAGGAAGGATTTCCCATCCTAACCCATGGGCAGTATGCTGGGAAAAGGGTTGAAACAATCCCATGATTCCCTGATCATGAAAACCTACCAGTCTCTGAGCTTTCTGCAAAAGCCAACCAATCCTTGAGCACCCCAACCTCAGGACTTGAAATCCCCCCAATTCTCAATCTGGAAATCTCTGCCCTGAAGAGTCATGCCTTTTGTCCAATTCCCTGCTTCCCATTCCTGGGAACAGAGGGTAGCTATCTCTGGATTCATCTTCCCTACACATCCTGGATTCTCTAATAAATCTCTTTCATGAGGTTTCTGCCTGGTGTTACACTGTTGTCAGAAGGTGCTGAGAAACAAGAAGCAATGCACAGTAGAAATGAAGAAGGGGCAGGTCTGTGGCCCTCCCCTAGAAGCTGCAATGCTTCTGCAGAGGAGGCTTCCTCTCAGAGCTGTGTGATTCCTGAGCTCCCGTGTCTCAGGATGCTCTTCCACTGTGATATCTTTTTCCTTCAGAGCTATATGGTTCCTGGGTTTTCAAGTTCCAGGATGCCCTCCCATCCCAGAAGAAACACAACTATGCCTTCTGGACTTATGCATTGTATTTTTATAGCACTTTATTTAATCTGTAGAGGTCTGGCTTTGCAGTTTATTGTAAGGCCGAATGTGAGCTCCCAAGAACTAGAGTCTACATGTAGCCCCAGTGACCCTGCCCCCAAGTTATTTCTGATTGGTAAATAAAGGTGCCAACAGTCAATAACTGGGCCAAAGAGACATAGGTGGGGTTTAAATGTCTGGGCTTGGGGTCAGAGGAGAACCATGAGGAGAAGTAGAAGGTGCAGAAGGAAGAAAGAGACGCTGCCATGTGTATGTGAGTCATTAAAATGTGGCCTGAAGGCTGGCCAATTTGAGTTAAGTACAGCCTAGTAAAACACAGTAATGATTCAGGGTCACCAGTGAAAAAGAAGAGTCTAAGAACAAAGGGCAAGTATCTGCCCAACTCTTGTGCTGTTTAAGCTTTACTGTAAATATAGAAGATTTATGTTTCTTTTTCCTGGAAATGAAATGGTCAAATGTCGGGTAGAAACCCTGGGCTGGGATTATAAAAGGCTTTCTTTCTTAGATATAAATTGAATGTAATTATAATAATTATGTAAATTATAAGGCATAATATATATTTATAATGTCTAGTTTATTATATTTGGCAATGTAGATAAAGTATTTTATTATCTATCTTAATGAGTTTATAATTTTATATCTTAATTATTTTTTATTTTAACTTGTATTATCACCTGAAAATTATCTTTTTGAATCTAGAATTTTTTTAATGTTAAATAATTTTTTAATTATTAGATTATATTTAGTCTTTAATCTCATCACAAATTTGAGAAGGTGTGGGAGGAAGAGAGAGAGGCTGCCATGGGCTATGTGAGCCGTTAAAGCGTGGCCAATTTCTTACATAAATATTTGATTATGAATATTAGTGTAATGACATAGTTTTTAAAATTTTAATAATTGGCAGAGACAGTTGACTGTCTGGACAGTCCCCAATATTTCTTATAATAGTGTAGTATCTATTTTTAGTGTTCTGGCCCAGAACATCGGACAGACCTTGAGTGAAGTAGGAATTATGAAGAATTAGCTTATGCTATCTTGGCAGAGCTTAGTAGTTGTTTATCTTGTGTTTGTTTGTCCTTCTTGGACAGCATTCTGTCTTCAGATGAAATCAGGGCATTTCTCACCCAGTGGCTGGCTTGTCATAATTGAAGTAACTCCGTATGGAGGTATTGATGCTCATCACCTTTGTAAAGATGTCAATACTATCAACTGGGTTCTTTCAACGTGGCTTCTATGGGAATACTGGGACTGCTTAGCCCAGCACATGACAGACTGTCTATATATATATATATGTATATGTATATGTATATGTATATGTATATACATATAAATATACATATACATATACATATACATATACATATGTAATTTGTTTTGTTTTTCGAGACAGGGTTTCCTCTGTTTAGCCCTGGCTGTCCTGGAACTCACTCTGTAGACCAGGCTAGCCTCAAACTCAGAAATCCGCCTGCCTCAAGGCTTATATATTAAATAGAAGGGAATTTAAATAACATTAAATATAGAAAAGGATATTATTTTGTATAAGGAGAAAGGAGATATAAGTATATCTATCTACAGAGACTTTAATCTCTATAATCCAGCAGGGTGGATAGGTCCCAAGTCCACTGTGCTCTGGGGGCAGGGGTGGGTCTCAGCTATGGCAAGTATTTGGGCAGAGGTCTCACCTGTGTCCCTGGTTATTGCAGACCTGTTGGGAGACAGGTTGTCTCTGGGGTGTGGGAGGGGTGCCCTATTTGTCCTGGGTGGAACTGCAGACCAGAAGCAATATCCTTATTTTTAATAGCTTAATAGTTTTCCATCTTGTAAATGAATCACGTTTTCTGTATCCATTCTTCAGTTGAGGTTGTTCATCTGGGTTGTTTCCAGTTTCTGGCTAGCATGAGTAAAGCTGTTGTGAACATAGTGGAGCATGTGTCTTTGGGGTGGAACATCTTTTGGGTATATTTCCTAGAGTTGTAGAGCTGGTTCTTTAGGTAGAACTGTTTCCAATTTTCTGAAAACCACCAGATTGATTTCCAGAGGGGTTGTATGTTGCTGGAATTATCAACCCCAATATGCCTATATAAAAAAAACACACAATCTAGTTGTAATTATAAGCTTTAAGCCAAGACTGGGCAGATCTGAGAAGAAATTAAATATTACCTGAATATATAGGAAGTAGAAAGCATAGCTTCAAAAACTATACAATTTGTAGAAACAGCTGACTGCCTGGAGAGTCCCCTAATTTCTTATAACCCTGGAGCATCAGTCTTCAGCCAAGAACATCTGACAGACCTTAAATGACACAGGAATTATGAAGGACTAGCTTACTCTGTCTTGGCAGCACTTAGCAGTCGACTAGCCCACATCTGTTTGTCCTTTTGGACAGTATTTGTTGTCTGCAGATGAATTAGGGCAATTCTTACCCATTGGCTACCTTGCCACAATTGAGGCAACTCCATCTAGAAGTAATGATGCTCAATATATTCCTTCAAGTAAAATGGGGACACTGTCAGGAGCAGACACGTCTCATAGTCAAATGATCCTTGATAATGAAATAACATTAAATGCCATATTCTGTGGATCTCTGGTGCTTGTGAGGAATATAGTATGTGCATATGTATGTGTATATAATTGTGAATGTTGGTTTTTCTCAGCTATTCACCATTTCAATTATCTTGAAAACACTTTTTGTAATTAACTAAATTAGAATCTAATATGTCCATGAGTTTTACTATCTGACTATTAACTTGCATTACTTAATTGCCTTAACCAGTTTGTAATAGCAGCTATTAAAAGGTCTGGGTCTAAGCCTTGTATTCTTAAATGAGTTGCATAGGCACAATGCCTATCTAAAAGTAACAATATTAATTTTAAAGTTTGTATCAATATAAAAAGAGTTATATTGGTGAAAACCCCAAACCTGTATCAATATATAAATTCTGTACCAATGTAAGGAATTTTAACTTCAATTTTGCATCAGATATAAAGATTTCTCCCAATGTAAGTTTATGACTATACAATACTTTGTTTATGAGTAAATTTGATAACTTATCCCTATTTGTCTATTCCTCTCATTTCTATGATATTACTATCTTCCCCCTTTTCTCTTCCACTCCTTTTTCCTTTACTTAAGAAAGAAGGATAGAGAAGAAGGAAGGAAAGACAGAGATCCCTGAGTCTGAGCTCTCTAGTTTCCTCTCCGTCCAAAGCTACAACATTGGCAAACTATCCCTTAAAGTTAAACGTATCTATAATTCATAAAATAATCAGAGCCATCCATCCCAACCTAAGGGACTGGGGCAATGATCTTCTTTTGCTTGCTTCTTGCTGAATTGGGACAAAGAATTCTCTTCTGGGCCCAAAGGGGAATTGGAAATTTGGTCTTGTCTAAGGAAGGTTAGCTGGTGGCATCATATGCTGTCTAGTCTCTATGTGCTGAGAAAGTTCATGGCTTAGCTGACATCCTGACTGTAACAGTCTGAAAGGCTGGATGGGTGAGCTAGCTCTTCTGGAAATGTCCTGCTAGCAAGTCTTCAGAGAAAACAGCTTCAATCTAGTTGAGGTAAGATTGATCAATCAGGGAGCTGGAATGGAATGTCCCAGAATCTCAGCATCCCAGAGTGTGAATCCTTTCAGGACTGTCTTTCTCATCTTCCATTCTGCAATATACAAACCTTACAAGCAACAAATAGCTCTGTAAAGACATTTGTATGGAACATGCAGTGTACACAGATCAATTAAGGACGATCAGTAAGGAGAGACAACTGCCTTTCTTTAGAAGTGTTTGATTACATTAATCAAAGTAAAATATAAATATCCATTCATGCCATCTTAAAGGATGGCATGTAATAATTAGTCATAAGAATTTTGTACCTAATAAGAGTAATTGGCCATATATAGACATTTTAGTCTCAGTTGGTCCCAGATCTGTCTGTGTACAGAGACATACATCACCACATACACATCACCTATCTTGTTGATCTTGGCAATCTCCTTCTTGTCTGTAGCCAAGATCTTCAGGGGGTCTCCCTCTGTCATGTGTAGTTGCCTGCAGCCATGGGTCAACTGGGTTCTCCTGAAAGGAAGGCTGGGAATGAAAGGGGGACAGAGGGTGAAAAGAGATGAAGCCAAGACAAAGTTCTCTGATCAAAGCTCAAAGTTTAATGTTCAGCTTTCAATTTAAAGGGGAAGCCCCATCTCCACCACTGACCCCCTCTAGTCTCTCCAGGGGTGTGGTTGAGGGGAATCCATCCTAAATCGCAGCTGAGGTGTCTCAAGGCAAGCTCAGCAGGTGGTCTATTCCTCTCAGCTCCTGTAGCAGACTGTGGGGCTCCAAGGTTAACACCTCCTGAGTCCTATTGTTTGGTCTACTGTGGTAAACAAGGTCTCTCAGGCCTGTTCAAGGCTGGGGGATGGGCACAGTCATGTCTGATTTTTATCACCTGTGAAAACACAGGCATAAGCTCTCCCCCAGCATAACACATTTCCTGGCTTTCATTCTGATGTTAGCATATCCTTAAAATAAACACGCTGGTTTAGTTCAGCGGCTTTTTTCCCCACAATCCAATTTCTTTCAGCAGCCATAGTTTTTTGCTCATTAGTATTTAAAAAATTTAAGGATATGTATTCTATCTGTTAGTATAAGTCACCCACTTCAATAATTGAGACTGCCCCAACCTTGCTCTCTTCCTCTTCTCTTCACTCGCCATCTTCCCTGCTCCTCTCTCCCGCTCCCCTCCCTAAATAAACCCCTTCCCGTGGAACCCGGTTGGCCTTGTGTTTTCTGTCCAAACCTCGCGCCGGAATCTTACATTTGGTGCGTTGGCTGGCTGAACCGACTTCCCCGGGCACCACGCGGCTCCAGCGGCTTGCGCGGCTCTCAGCACTGCTGCCGCCAAGACGGAGGCCCAGTGGTCTGCTGCTGAGCCACACCGCCAGGCTGCAGCCACAGCCTCTATCCGCCCGCGACTGCTGCTCCTCCGCGCTGCCTGCCTTTTCACCTGCGCCCACTGAGAGTCGCCGAACTTCCAGCACATGAGCTGTGCCTCTGCGGCCTGCCCCTCCCCCGCTCGGTGCTCTGCCGCGTGGGTTAGATAGCCAGACAGACACGCAGGTCCCTGGTTCCACCTTCCCGATACTAGACAGCACAAGCTCTCAAGCACACACCGGCTTTTAATCCGTACAGAGTTTCTGGTTCGTGTGAGGGAACCTGAACTCCTGGTTAGCGTCTGGCCACCACTTCCTGGACTACAGGGTTGGCTTTTTTGCCCCAGTACACCTGACTGGCCTCTAGCTGATCTGCCACTTAGGACATTGGCCTGTTGGGTGGTTTTCCTCTTGAAGGTAGCTCCCAGCTTCTCAGCTGCTAGAAACCCTGCTACCGGGTGAGCTACCTTCTGGCGGGCTCCAGGAGTCCCGCGGAGGCCCCTAGATATTCTCGTGATGACCTGATTATCTAGCCTGAGCCTGATTGTCTTGTTGCCAGCTTTTCATTCAGGATGCTGTCTGATAGCCTGGTAACAGCCGTCACCCAATGGGCACCACATTGTCTTCGTTTGTATCAGCAGACACCCCACTGGGCTGTCTAATGAAAAACCTCAAATCTTTACGATTAACACCTGAGTTGAGGCCTTCCAAATTAATACGCCTTTGCAATAAAGTCTGGATCTGGTACCCTTTAGGCAATGGGATCACGTGGCCACGTAATGGCAGCCTAGACCCCGTCATTTTAAGGAGTCTTAACACATACTGCCAGCAGTCCAGAATCTGGAATGACATCCCTTATGTCTGTGCATTCATCTACCTCCGTTATACCCCCTCCATGTGCTCTACTTGCTCTACACCCAAGGTTCTCTCAGCCATGACACCTGCCCAACCCCCAGATGACCACACACCTCTGAATCCAGCTGATGAACCTCCTTCCCTCCGAGGCAGGCCTGTTTCCAGCCGCCGAAAACCCAAACTGCTACCTCAGTTTCTTCTTCTCACCAGGGTGCCTCTGAGTCCACTGGCTCGGTCTCCCCAGACCCCTCCCCTCCTTCTGTGTCAGCTGCAGGCCATACTAACCGCCCTGCATTGGCATCAACCTTCACCCCTCCTATCACATGTTCCAAGGCCAAGGGTCCAACTCCTTCCCCTCTGGGGACACCGAAGTCAGCGTCTGTTCTTCCCCTAAGGGAAGTGGTTAGCGTTGATGGCCTGGTCAGGGTACATGTTCCCTTCTTACTGAGTGAACTCTCTCAAATAGAGAGCAGACTGGGCTCCTACACCTCTAACTCTTCTGCCTTCATTAAGAAATTTCAATATATTTCTCAGTTTTACAGCCTTACCTACCATGACGTACATATGATTCTAACTAATAACCTACTTCCAGATGAACGCTGGCGAGTTTGGGATGAGGCAAAAGCGCATGCAGATCAGATTCATCAAACAGACGGGACTTTGTGAGGCGCGCGTGTAATCGTCTCGCCAGCAAGAACGCACCACACACACACACCAGAATCCTTCCGTAAAAACACGTTTATTCCCAAATACAAAATGGTGGAAGAAGACGCCAGGCCCAGGAAAAGCACTGCTTAATATACCCTTGGAGCGGTGCATTCACCTCTGATTGGCTGCTTACTCGTAGCGTGCCAAACGCCGTGGGATGGGCTTTAACTTTGGCAGGCCTTTTCCATGGCACATGCACAATTCACCTATTCACCAGGAAAAATCCCGGATGTCAGGCAAACGCGGCTTTAGCCAGTGCATGCGCGGCTTCCTACAGGACTTATCCAATTGGATCAGAAGCCGTTCCTGACCAGGACCCTCGATGGGATTATAACTCCGCGGGTGGTATCTTAGCCAGAGATAGATTTATAACATGTCTTTTGGCAGGCCTGAGGAAGGCAGCGTTAAAGCCGTTTAACTTTGAGAAACTCCAGGAGGTTGTCCAAGATAAACAAGAAAATCCGTCTAAAATTCTTAGCACGCCTTACAAAGGCCTTACTGCAGTACACTAATCTGGACCCTGAAAGCCCAGAAGGTAAGTGACTTCTTATGACCTACTTTTTTTCCAGAGCTACCCCGACATTAAACACTAAACTTAGGCAATTGGAGAGGGGGCCCCTAACTCCACAGGTGGGAAGTCTTGGTGCTGGCCTTCAAGTTGTACCATGAGAGAGATGAGAAAGCCCGTAAACAGAAATACCATATGCTGGCAAAGGCTGTCCAACCAGCCTCAGCCACTACCCCAGACTCCTGGTCTTCCAAGGCTCAGAGACCACCACCTGGCCCCTGCTATAAATGTGGTCAACATGGTCATTGGGCAAAGTGTGGGAAGCTATCCTTATCACATCATTGCCATTAACAAGTCTGTGCGCATGCGCTGGAAGGTTTTCCCGCCTTGATTAATCTGACAGTTGGAACACGTCATGTG
This sequence comes from Grammomys surdaster, assembly GCF_004785775.1. NCBI lineage: Eukaryota > Metazoa > Chordata > Mammalia > Rodentia > Muridae > Grammomys > Grammomys surdaster. Next base: position 344,769 of record NW_021605026.1, on the reverse strand, counting down.
GCCTGAGGCAACAGGAGCCCATCAGAGACTGCCACGTCCCAGGCGAGCTTAGCTCTCTATATAAGGGAAGGGTTTTAGGCCCTTGGGGTCCCTCCTCGTTTGTGAAGCTTATGCTCTCCCTCTCAAGATGCATTAAAGCTTATACTGCAGAAGGATCCTGAGTGTGCCGCGTCTTTCCTGCTGGCGGGAGGTTGTGCGGGACAACTGGTGCCGAAACCCGGGACACTTGACCTTGCCATCGTCAGCACCTTGGAGGACCCCTCGATAGAGGAGGATTCAGAACTGCAGGGGTGAGTTCGGAGAGGTATGTCTATTCCTGAAATATTCGGGTTGTGCTTGGCTGTCATTTTCATGGTGCTTGTTTTGCCCTGTCTTCGCGGTGGCCATTGTTAGTGGCAAAGTAGTCTGAAGTAAATAGCCAGTGACACTGGTCTTGTCTCTTTCTCCCTCCTGTAGATAAAGGTGGGACAAAGTTCCTCTTGACTCCCCGGCCGTTAGTCGGACGTAGATAAGCCGCGGGCTGGGCCGCTGTTACTTTCACTTTTGAGACGGTACTAAGGCGGACGTAGACAAGCCGCGGCCATCATGGGTTCATCACAGTCAGTAATCACTACTTTGGAGGCCGTACTCAAACAGCGGGATATTAAAATTGCTAACAGGACTTTGAGGAACTTCATAAAAGAGGTGGATCGCGTTGCCCCCTGGTTTGCCGTCTCTGGGTCTTTGGCTCTCCCCTCTTGGAATAAACTGGGAAAGGACTTAGAAAGGCACCGCGATGACAACGATTTGAGTAACGGCACAGTTGCGATCTGGAAACTTATTAAGAACTGCCTACAAGATGAAAACTGTAAGATAGCCATAAGGAAAGGACAGGCTACGCTAGAAGATGTTCAGGATAGCATGTCAGAAACCGAACGCAGTGAGAGGATGGGCGCGCGTAGGAAAAAGGTACCGAAACAAAAGGAAAAGGAACACCCTTCAGCTGAAGAAAAGAACCCTCCTAAAAAAGGAGAGATACCCCCTAACGGGAAAAGCTCGCTTTACCCCAACCTAGAGGCACTGACTATCGACAGTGCAGAGAGTTCCTCTGGGGACTCCAGTGAGGAGTCATTAGATTCTACAGAGGAGGCAGAGTTAGACGAGGAAGCAGCAAATTTTTCTAAAACTTTATGTCAGTTTTTATTACAGAATTGGACTGTAGAGTTTGAAGAGACGCTTCGGAAGTTACGCTTTGCGATTATAGAAGTGAATTCTACCAGACTTGATTTGTCCCTGACCGAAGGACTGTCTACATGGATCTCTTCAATATTTTCTTATTTTAAAGAATGGGTGGGGGTGGGTCTTTTCGGAGCCTTGCTCTGCTGTGGGCTGGCGCTCGTGTTGTGGCTCCTTTGCAAGCTCAGGTCACAGTGACAACAGGATAAGGTGGTGATTGCCCAGGCACTTGTAGCACTGGACTAAGGGACTGGATAGCCATGATTAACAACCGCCCCAAAGACCTGTTAAGACAAGGCCATAATCTGTAATACCATCTCCTCCCCCTGCCAAATGGCCCTGGCACCTCTGGGAGTTTTTCTCCATTGCACAAGAGTTGGGCATTTTGGCTTCCCTAATTCTTTCTCTCTATCTGTCCCAGGAACCAAATCCAGACTCAAGAAGGGCTCGGGTTCCCATTGCACCTTGAGGACTGTGATATGGTTGTTCTCACACTCGTTAAGCCCGGGAGGGCTCGAGTTCCCATTGCACCCCGAAGTGAGTGTAGAGACACGGGCCTGCCTCACTTATTGAGGAGGAGAAAATCTAGACCTCTCTCCTTTTGATTGGTTTGTGTCTGCCCGGCCTGAACTCTTTCACTTTTCTATGGCCTCTTCTTAGGATCACTTTTAAATAAAAAGGGGGCAGATGTGGGAAGCTATCCTTATCACATCATTGCCATTAACAAGTCTGTGCGCATGCGCTGGAAGGTTTTCCCGCCTTGATTAATCTGACAGTTGGAACACGTCATGTGGCCTGAGGCAACAGGAGCCCATCAGAGACTGCCACGTCCCAGGCGAGCTTAGCTCTCTATATAAGGGAAGGGTTTTAGGCCCTATCAGAGGTGCTATCTAGGTGCTATCAGAGGGGATGTTGGGATGTTGATTGCCCTCATGTTGCTCAGAACAGAGGGACATTGCTCCCATAAAACCCCTCAGCTGACCTTTTAGGCTTGGACATGGAGGACTGATGAGGCCCGAGCTCTCTCGACCCGACCACGCCTATCACTAGCAGGAAACCACGGGTAGATATTATGGTGTGCGGAAGAACCATCTCCTTCCTCTTGGACACTGGGGACACATACTTGATCCTGACGGAGTTTTGGGGACTCATTTCACCTTTGAATTCTCCTATTGTTGGGGTAAGAGGACAACCTTACCTTCCTTACCAGACCCCCCCACTTAGTTGCATTTTTAGGGGTGCACCTCTCACCCATTCCTTTTTGGTAGTGCCGACATGTCCTGTCCCCTTATTAGGAAGAGATATTTTAGCTAAGTTGGGAGCCTCTATTTCCTTTGCTCTACCAATTCACTTAAGCCCAAGCTCACCAGCAGTTCCTCTGTTCCTCCTCTTAGCCAATCACCCTACTAACACTAACATGTTATTTCCCTTACCAGCTTCTCAGGTGGACCCCTGAGTTTGGGATGTCCAGAACCCCTCTGTTGTTAAACATCATTCTCCCATTGTAATCCAGTTACTGGACTCTACCAGGTACATCTGCCAAGCCCAATACCCTCTTACTCTCCAGAGCCTCAGGGGACTTAAGCCTATCATTGCTGACCTCTTAAGGAAAAAATTCCTTCGACCTACCTCTTCCCCCTTTAACACCCCTATACTAACAGTTAAGAAACCTAATGGTACCTATCAACTGGTTCAAGATCTCAGGCGCATTAACTCTGTCATAGTTCCCCTCTGTCCTGTCGTAGCTAACCCTTATATGCTTCTCTCTACTATCCCCTCAGGGACTTCTCATTTTTCAGTCCTAGATCTCAAGGATGCATTTTTCTCTATCCCTCTAGACACCCAGTCACAGGACATATTTGTCTTTACCTGGACAGATCCTGACACCCACTTTTCTACCCAACTTACCTGGACTGTTCTACCTCAGGGATTCCAGGACAGCCCACATCTTTTCGGGCAGACCCTGGCTTCTGACTTAATCTCTTTGTCTCTCCCTAGATCTAAGATTGTACTTTACGTAGATGATGTTCTTCTCTGTAGCCCCTCCCTAGAAATTAGCCAAGCTGACACAGCTGCTCTTATAAATTTCCTTTCCAGTTGGGGCTACAGGGTCTCACCTTCTAAAGTCCAACTGTCCACTCCTCAAGTCACCTATTTGGGACTAGAAATTACCCCAACCCACAAGGAAGAACCTGATTCAGTCTCTAACAGTTCTTTCTACAAAGGAAGAGATTCTATCATTCCTAGGAATGGCTAGCTTTTTGCGTTCCTGGGTTCCTTCCTTTTCCCTACTTTCTCGTCCCTTATATGAAACAGCATTAGGCCCCACCCACGAACCTCTTCTCAAACCTGTCACTAAGCCCTTCCAAAGGCTCCAACAGGCTCCCCTTAAGGCCCCAGCCTTACATCTCCCGGACCTGACTTGTCCTTTTTCCTTCTATGTAACTGAAAAAGAGGGATTTGCCCTTGGAGCCTTAGGTCATCAACTGAGACCATCTTTTGCACCCATAGCATACTTGTCAAAAAGACTAGATCCAACCATCCAGGGATGGGCACCTTAGCAGCTGCTGAACTCCTTATTTGAGAATCAAAGAAACTAACCCTGGGATCGCCTATAACTGTCCTCTCTTCTCACAACCTGTCACAGCTCCTAACTTATAAAGGCTTACAGACTCTACCTCCCTCCAGGGTTCTTTCTCTTCAGATAGCTCTAATAGAAGACTCCACTCTCACTTTCAATCATGCCCACCTCTTAATATTTCCAATCTTCTTCCCCAACCTAACACTGACTACTCTCCATCACACTCCTGTACTGAAACCTTAGAAGAACTATTACCTCATCCTTCACACATACAGGAGGGCACGTTGCCTCAAGCCACCTTTACCTGGTATACAGATGGAAGCTCCTTTCTTCATGAAGGGGTCAGGAAAGCTGGCTATGCCATAGTGTCAGACACCAAGGTGGTGGAAGCATAGACCACCAACCAACAGGCTGAATTAATAGCCCTTACCCGGGCCTTCCAGATGGCACAGGGACAATCCCTCAGCGTTTACACAGATTCCAAATATGCTTTCCACATCCTCCTGTCCCATGCTGCTATCTGGAAGGAGCGCAGGTTACTTACCACAAAAGGAGGATCAGTAACTAATGAAAACCAGATTATGGCCATACTAAAGGCCTCCCATCTCCCCACAGCTATTGGGATTGTCCACTGCAGATCCCACCACACGGATGACTCTATAGTCTCCAAGGGAAACAACCGAGTGGATGAGGCAGCTAGAGCTGCAGCCCTTAGTGGCCTAGACTCACCTCACCCTCCCAAGGAGATTCTTACACTGCAACCCACATCCCCACCTACAACCCCTGACACTCATCAAACTCTGTCCTATCTTTACCAACTCTTTCATCCTAATAGTCAAGTGTTGTCTTATTTTGTTAAGACTCACCTACAGCCTACTCCTGAGGACTTAAGTTTCCTAAAATCTATCACTGCTTCCTGCAAAATCTGTCAGATGTCAGATCCCAACTCAAGATATCGTAGCACACCTTTTCCTACCCACCAGGCTAGAGGTTCCCTTCCTGGAACTGACTGGCAACTTGACTTTACCCACATGCCTGCTGTAAAATATATCAAGTACCTCCTGGTCTTGGTAGACACCTTCTCAGGCTGGGTAGAGGCTTTTCCCACAACTAACAAAAGGGCTCAGACAGTTTCTGATCTCCTCCTCAGAGAGATCATCCCCCGTTTTGGTGTTCCTGCTTCCCTCTAGTCAGACAATGGGCCTGAATTTACTTCCCAAGTTTCTCAGACTCTATCTAAGACCCTAGACATCCCCTGGCATTTTCATATTCCCTACCACCCTCAATCATCAGGTAAGGTAGAGAGAACTAACCGCTCTTTAAAAACTACTCTTGTCAAGCTGTCATAGGAACTTCATCTTGACTGGGTAAAACTCTTACCTCTGGTTCTTTTCAGGCTACGAGCCCTTCCCAAGCGGCCTCTCCTCATTTCACCTTTTGAACTCATGTATGGACATCCATTCCTAACTCCTGGTCTTTCACCTAAGTGTTCCCCCCTCCCAGACCATCTGCTCACCCCATTACCTTGCCACCTCTGTTCTCTCCTATGGAACTTTGCTGACCACCATCTACCTCGACCATACACTGTCTCCTGTCCACTGCCTGTCAACATTGGAGAACAAGTGCTTCTCTCCCCTCCAGATCATCGACCCTCACCTCTCTCTCCCAAATGGCAGGGTCCTTTTAAGGTAATTCTTGTGACCCCCTACAGCTGCTAAACTTGAAGGACTCCCTCATTGGGTCCACCTGTCTCACCTCAAGCCTTTCATCCCTCCACCTGAAATCGACTCTTCTTCACACACGTCGACCCTAACAGGACTGTGCTCTATTAAGCTCCAGAGGACGTTGAAATCACCCACCTTGTCCTCAATCCCAGAAAATGAGACTCCACCCCGGCAGCTGAGCTTGATTTCACTGGACTAGACATGAGTTTCTCGTCCTCCCACTGCTGTTTGTTTCTATCCAGGTCAGCCCTCACATCTGGATGTACGAGGTTCAAGAGACACTCACAGATAACAGTCTTTCCAAACAGGGTCAGGAAACTGCGCCATAGCTGGATGCCAAGAACCAACCCAAACTGCATCCAAGAACCACTCCTATATCTGATATCCCATCTAAATATTATGTCCTCTGTACTTGCTTCCTTTTGCCCAGATACAAGAGTACTGGTCCTTTCAGATACATATGCTAAGGTCCATGGACCAACCACTTCTTCTACCAACATGCGAGACACTCGTTTCTACATACGAAGCCCGCGAGATTCCAGCTGTGGTGCTTCAGAACTGACAGATGCCAGGTGTCCTGACAGCCAAAGAAGATGGTCTTCGCCAGCTCTCCCAAGAAATACCATTTTTGGGAACCTGAGACCTCCAGTTCAGATACTCTCCTGTAACACCCTTCTTGCCATCCTCCTGGTATTATTTCTAACCAGTTTATTAATCAGTTCTTGTTACAGGATTACCAGTTACTGTCCACAGAAGAGCCTGGTACACACATCCACGGAATGGGCCCCTATGGTGAAAAAGCCAGCTCCTCCCCCAACGGAAGTAGTTTAAGAGACGTGGTGCCCTGATCCCTCTTTCACCATCGGCTCCCCCTCCCTTTTTTTTTCTTTTTTATAATAAGAAAAAGTGAGGTATATTAGTATATGTCTGAACCCAGTGACGTCATATTCAGGGGCAGGGGCCTGACGACTCCTGCATCGATACTGAGGCAACCACTCCCAGGATTCCCCGTCTCTCTCACCTGCACCTAGGAAGTTACACGTTATCACCCACTTAAATAATTGAGTCTGCCCCAATCTCACTCTCTTCCTCTTCTCTTCACTCGCCATCTTCCTCGCTCCTCTCTCCCACTCCCCTCCTTAAATAAACCCTTTCCCATGGGACTGGGTCGGCCTTGGGTTTTCTGTCCAAACCGCTGGCTGGAATCTTACACTATCTCTGGGGGTCTTTGTTGCCCTCTTTTGTCTGATAAGCATCTCTTTTAAAGTATGATTAGGTCTTTCTACTTCACTTGTCCTGTGGGATTATGTAATATGTCTGTAACATGTTTAAATTGTAATATGTAAAGAACTGCTTTATCTCATTAGAGACACATGCCAGACCAATGTCTGTTTTAATATGTATGGGTATTCCGATAATTGTAAGCTTAATATTTTCAAATCCTATTTTTAATGAGGACCTTAAACACTTTAACCTCCCACCACCCACCACAGGTAGTGGGAAAGAAATGATACGGGGGAAGTGGACCTGCTTAGAAGTGGTTCTTTGGAGCAATCCCGTCTGTGTTGTCTGGGAATCGGCAGTCTGGTTCACAGGTCAGCAGGCAGCATGATTCACTGCAAACACTTCACAGTACACCAGCAGTCCAGTTCAGTTTAGCAACAGCGGTGACACAACCTAGCAGACACAACTAGGCCACGGCCTCGGCTCGAGTCAGCAGGAGGGACCAGCTGGAAAACCAGGAGACATTCTCAGCTGCACCTCTCTCAGGTAAGTGAAGATCAGCAAAGGCATACGACTCCAAAACGTTGCAAAGCTAGCTTTACCAGCAAGCCAACCTCTGTCTCTGTCACTGTCTGCTGAGTCCTATTTATACTCTCCAGACACCACGTGATCTCCACGTGCTTTGCCTAAGCATGTGTCTTGCCTCAGCAAGGGCATCCAGTCAGCCTGAGTTCATGGAGTCCTGATACATGGAGCTCAACTATGCAGTGTAAGGCAGACTAGTCCATGTGTGTTGTTAGCACAGAGTCCTTCATCATGTGTCCTTTCACATGCTTGCTTTAGCAGAACATCCTCTCTCTGTTTCAGCTATACATTCCTTCACGAACCTGCCTTAGCCTTTCACACCTGTGCCCACCTTAATGAAATGTTCCCTCACGTGTTTGCCCAGCAAAACACCATCCAACTGACTTTCCAAAGAACCCTTAAGTTTCCACTGCACATAATAGCCATAACTTCTTTTTTTTTTTTTTTTTTTTTTTGAGACACGGTTTCTCTGTGTAGCCCTGGCTGTCCTGGAACTCACTCTGTAGACCAGGCTGGCCTCGAACTCAGGAATCCGCCTGCCTCTGCCTCCCAAGTGCTGGGATTAAAATAGCCATAACTTCTAACAAATGCATTATTACAGAATCAGACTTCTTTTGAAGCTAAGGTGGTTGCCCATTGAAGTCCTGAGTGTCTATAGTATGATGCATGCATTTCAGTTTCCATTTATTCTATTAAATGGAACCTATCAATTTGCCAAATTTCATTTCTTTGGGTACTGTTAGGGCTACTTCTTGTAGGTAATTAAATTTGGTTACATAATGAACAAGCAGAACATTGTCTCTCAATTTCCTTGGCTTGTTGTCAGGTTGTAGAGAATTCTTTCTTTAAACATTCGTCGTTAATGTGGTGTTTTTAAAATGTAATTTTGAAGCCTCTAGTATGCTTCCTATCAATAGCTGATCAATGTCATTGTTACCTTGTGCCAGAGGGCCTGGCAGACCTGTATGGATCTTATGTGTGTTATATATAGTGGGTAACTCCTATTCCTGATCATTTGTTGTACCTGATTAAACTGTGAAGTCAATTCAGAATCATCCTGAGTAAGTTCAGCAGTCTCTGTGTGTAAGATAGCCCTTTCTGCATATTGAGAGTCAGTCACTATGTTAAGAGACTCTTGAAAATCTGATAACACTATAAGTATTGCATATAATGTTTTTGAACTGATTTATAGAGACTCTCAGACACCTTACTTATATCTTCTGATTTATATCCTGCCTCCTAATTTATTAGCATCAGTGTAAAATGTAGAGGCTCCAGAAATTGGAATTCTTTATATTATACAAAGGAGAATTGAATTAGTTCTTTTTATGAACTTAAGTTGCTTGCTTTTAGCGTATTTGTGTTAATCTTTCCCAAGAAATTACTGCATGCCTTTTGCCAATGTTCATCCTGTGTCTGTAACGAGGCAATCTCTGCAGTAGTAAAAGGTGCCACAATCTCAGCCGGGTCCATTCCAGCTAGTTGTCAAAGTCTCATTTTTCCTTTATTATCAATTCAGAAACCTTTTCTATGTAGTAATTTGTCTGTTGCTAATCTACAGTTCCTAGTCCAATGTTGGCCTTTGTCACACCTTTTACATATTTCAGGCTCTCTTTTGGGATTAAATTGTTTTATTTTTCAGTTTATTTTGAAATGATCACCACAATTAAAATATTTGAAATTTTGGGTTGTCTCAAGGCCTCTAGTGGCAGCTTCTATTAAGGTCTTATAAGGTGAATGAGGTCTAACATCAACTGACTTCTTGAATGTATATACTGACTGTATATACTTGAATGTATATACTGTACAGTATATACATTCCAGACTTCTTGAATGTATATACTGAACCACACATAGCAAAAAGACCAGTAAACTTCTTTAAAAACTTATTTATTTATTCACTTTACATCCCAATGTCAGCCCCCATCTCTTCCCTTCTTCTCACACAGATACTTCCCCCATTCCCTTCTTCCTTTTTCTCTCAGAAGGGGGAGCCCCCTCTGGGTATCACTCCCCTCCCTGGCACATCAAGTTACTGCAGGACTAGTTGCATCCTTTCTCACTAGGGTCAGACAAAGCAGCCCAGTTAGGGAACATCCAGCAGAGTTGGGTCTCCTGACCTTCATTGTCTGGCCCACAGCTCCCCTTGCCTTCCCTAAAAGTTCTGAGATTATCAGGATCATCCAGCCAACACCAGGGAAAACCAGATGCCTAAAGGACAGTGTAAAGACATAATCAACAAGATCTAGGGCAGCACTAAAATCCAGCTGTCCTGCTACAGCAAGCCCTGGATATCCAAATGAAAAGGAAGCACAAAAAGATGATCTTAAATTCAGTCTTATAAAGATGATAGAAGCCTTTAAAGAGGAAATGAATAAATCCTTTATAAAGAAATCAGGAAAACATTTGAACAGTTAGAGGCATTAAAAAATTAAGCAAATAAATATAATTAAAGGAAAATACAAGCAAACAAGTGAATGATATGAATAACAATGTCTGAGACCTGAAAGTGGAAACAGAAGCAATAAAGAAAACAGATACTGAGGCAATCCTGGAGATAGAAAACCCAGGAAAGAGAACAGGAACTACAGATGCAAGAATCACCAACAGAATACGAGAGATTGAATACAGAATCTCAGGCATGGACAATATGATAGAAGATATTGATACATTGGTCAAACAAAGTGAGAAATCTAAATAGTTCACGACACAAAACATCTAGGGAACTTGGGACACTATGAAAAGATCAAACCTAAGAATAATAGGAATTAAAGATGGAGAAGATTCCCAGATCAAAGGCCCAGAAAACATTTTCAACACAATAGTGGAAGAACATGATACCTGTAAATGTACAGAGAGTAACAGAATACCAGTAAGCTTAATGGCTGTGAGTTAGGGAGGGTTTTGTCTCCCTTCAGGGGCAGACTTCCAATATGCCTTTTAAACATTTTCTTGATGCTGGTTGTTGGTAGGGAACACTTTTAATCCTAGCACTTATGAAGCATAGTCTGGTAGATGTTTGTGAGTTCCAGGCCTTCCTCCTCCACAGAGTGAGTTCCAGGGTAGCAAGAGCCACACAGACAAACCCTTTCTTGAAAAAAAAGGGAGAGAGAAAAAGGAAATGGAAAAATTTTGAGATAAGCATTTCCTTGACCCTCTTCCCTAATTTTACAATCCATCAGTCTCTGCAACAGTCTTCAATCTAAATAGAAGTGGATCATGAAAGGACTCAGACTAAATCCCCCACAGAGAGATGACCTTTTATAAGTTAGGTGGCCTGGGTTAGAAAGAGGAAAATAGTTCAGATGCCATCTAGGATTAAGTACTCACTCATAGGTTAGGACACAGAAAATAGAAAACATATAAATTACTGAGTAAGAAACTATTACAATGTACTTTCTCCATAACTCATGTCAAAGCCACTAAAAAAAAATGGAAATAAAAGCATGAGTTCCTAGGACATTCTTGGGCAGAAACAAGGATAGACTTCAAAGGGTGAATAGAGGTGTAGGAGGAACTAAGGTGGGCGGAGTTAGGAGAGGAAGAGGAGGAGCTAGAGAGAGCAGAGATGTAGGAGGATGAAGAGCCACACAGGTATGGAGAGCAGTCCTGGGTATCAACTTTTATTTAGGTTAGCTAATTGGAAAACAACTCTCTTTGTATGGGTATATTGTTACTGATCATTACCAAACATATAAAGCCTTTGATTAATCTTTAAGCATTAGAGTCTCATTTTTCTGCCAGGCCCGTATGGATGGCGGGATGGTCTGAGCAATGCCCAGCCTTATGGAGACAGCGTGGAAGTTTAGCCGAGCCATCTCCCATGCTGGTGTCTCGTGGGTGGCAGGACCAGTGTCTCTGGCCACCTGAGCTGGCGGCTTGAGCCGGTGGCTGGCTGTTTCTAGCTTTAGTGTGCACGTGGCCTCTGGCCACAGAACATGGCGGCTGAGCTAGGCAGAGCTGCTGCAGCTTAGATAGTCAGTTTGACCAGAGGCTGTTTTAACAAATTACTACAACAAATTGGCACCCCATATTGGGCACCACTTTTTGATATAATTATTTAAAAATCAGCCACCAGTCAACCCAACTATCTAAGCTGCAGATGCTTGACTAGCTCAGCTGTCATGTTCTGTGGCCAGAGGCCATGTGTGTGCTGCAGCTAGAAATGGCCAGTCAGAAACACCAGCCCTGCCACCCAGGAGACGTCAGCGTGGGAGATGGTTCTACCAATCTTCCACGCTGTCTCCCAGCAACCACAGGGTCTCGGTACAAGTGAGACTCTAATGCTTAGATTATCCAAGGGCTTTATATGTTTGGTAATGATCAATAACAAGGTGCCCATACAATCAGAGGTGTAATCTAATACCCAACCTAGATATACCAACTACCTTTGACGACCAGAGACACGGAAACATCCACCTCCATGTTTCTCTCTCTCTCTCTCTCTCTCTCTCTCTCTCTCTCTCTCTCTCTCTTTCTCTCTCCCCTAGCTCCTCCTCTTCCTGTCCTTACTTCTCCTCTTCCTCTCCTTACTCCTCCCACTTTAGCTCCTTCTACACAGAGGAGTCACAAGTATATTAAGAGAAAGCAAGGATGGAGAGTACCGGTGTAGGGTGGGGGCGTGGTGTGAGGCGTGAGACCCGGCTTTGCCTCTGCCTGAAGCCTGCAGTTCTCATAGCTGCTCCCTGGTGGCAGCTTCCGTAGCACCCAGCAATCTGTTCTTTGGTTTCCTTTGGGTGTGTGCTTTCCCAGGGTTGGCTCTTTAGGCTGTTGCATATTTACCAGAGCCTTCAAATCTAGCCATCGTGGAGGCTTGGGACCTTTGTTAATACCTGGATATCCGTTGGAGGCACATAAATAAGAACATTTGCATAATTTCTGAAATAATCATTTTCTGGTATTATATTTGTAAATGAGAAGACCGCAAAATTGAGGGACATAAAAAAAAGTTCTAGAAGACATGGAAGGTAATTTTCCATGGAAGCTGATACTCATCTACCTCTCAAGAAATTGTAATAGACCATGAAGTGTTAAGGAAAAGCTACAGTGTAAATAAGCACAGCTTTGTGGTGTTCATTAAATTCTCATAAGGACACATATCCCGATGCCATGTACCTGATCAATGTTTTGAAGGCATTTCTCTAAGAAACAAGACAAGAAAAGAATGCCTTAACAGATGTCACAATTTTCATGATAGCCACATGAGAGCCATGTTGAATGTCAATCTATTTAGTTTCATACCCTTCAACTGCTGTAAAAGGTATAAACATTGATGAGTGTGTGCCTTAGTTAGGGTTCTATTGCTATGAAAAAAAAAAACACCATGATGATGGCAAATCTTATAAAGAAAACTATTTAGTTGGGGATGGCTTGCATTTTCAGAGGTCAGTCCATTATCATCATGGTGGGAAGCATGGCAGTTAGCAGGCAGACAAGGTGTTGAAGCAGCTAAGAGCTCTAAATCTTGATCTGACTGCATCTAGGACAGGACAGGCTGTCTTCCCTAGGCAGCCATGAGGAGGCTGTCTTCCACATTGGATGGAGCTTGACCGTAGGAGTGTCAACATCCGCCCCACAAGTGGCACACATCTTCCAAGAAGGCCATACCTACTCCAACATTGACACACCTCTGAGTTGTGCCAATCCCCATGGGCCAAGCATATTCAAACTACTACATTCCATTCCCTGGCCCCCATATCCTTGTTTAAACACACAAGTCTACAGGGGCCATCATAGCCATAGCACAGTACAAATATATTTAGTCCAACTTCAAAAGTCCCCATAGTATATCATAGTCTCAACAATGTTTAAAAGTCCAAAGTTCAAAGTCTCTTCTGAGATTTATGCAATCTCTTAACTGTAATCACCTGTAAAATCCAAATCATAAAGGAAATCATATACTTCCAACATCACAGGATGCAGATTACCATTCCAAAAATGTCACAGCGAGGAAACACTGGACCACAGCCAGACCAACAGTCAGCTGGGGAAACCCCAAACTCTGCATATTCATATATGCTCTCTAACTCCTTCCAGCTTTGGTGACTAAAACACCGTTCTTTTTCTGGGGCTGGTTCCACTTCCCATTAGCGTCTTTCCCTGGCAGGAGGTATTCCATGGCTCTGGCATCGCTAACATATTGGGGTCTCCAAGGCAACCTCAACTTCACACCCAATGTCAGTTCCAGTGTAGACACATCATCTTCTGGGCTCCTCCAAAGGTCTTGGGTCACATCTCCAGCTCTGCCCTCTGTAGCACTCTAGGCTCTAGGGGACTCCACTCCACTGCTGCTGCTGTTCTTGGTGGTCATCACAAGGTTTTGGGATCTCCAGTATGCCCGGGTCTTATGCTCCAACTAGCCTCCACCAATAGCCTCTCACAGGCAGACCAAGAGATCAGGAATGTAACAGGTAGATGAAAAATAAAAACACATCCCCCACCCCAGGCAATCTAAATGGTTGAATTATAGAGGAAAGGGCCACTGTGGGAAGCAGGGCTGGACAAGTTCAGGGTAGGGGCAGGGCATGCCAGCCAACCCTGTAAGCAGCAGAGACTGAGGCATGCAGGGAGAAGCTGGCAGATAGCCTCTGCTTTGATAAAATAGCTACCTCATATCCCTGGGTGTACGACCTAACACCCTGCCCAGGAGGAAGATGGGGAAGTTCCTACAGTGTGAAGGGGAATTGCAGGTATGATGTTGAGTCCAGGCACAAGTTCAGCTGCCATGCCAATCTCCACAGGCCTGGGTAAGTTCAGTGTCTGGAGTGGACAACAGGGCTGGAAACCACTGTGCTGTGTCCCTGCAAACCACCCTGTCTCTGGGAGTCAGCGCCTGTCATCCAGGTTCATTAACCAATCAGAGCCTGGACTGCCAGGCAGAAGGGAGGCGGGCACTTCCGGTCCACGATGCTGCAGGTTTGACTGAATCTGAGGGAGTCTCTCGTGGTTCCGTGTGCTGCTTTTTCAACCCCTGCTGGGAGCCTTGAGGAGAGCGGGCGGGCTGGGACTCCGCGCCATGGTGAGCGGGGCCGCCGTCCCACGCGGGGAGGATCGCGGGAGCCCGTGTGGCGTTGTCCCGGGGTGCGGGACCCGGCGGCGGGACGCGGCGCCCGGTGTGATTCCCTTTGTTTCCCCGGAGGTCCCTGCACCTCCCCGGCGGAAGCGGGACCTCTCAGTGACGTCGTTCCCCGACTGCGCCTGCGCACAGGGGGAGGCCGGCCTGGAGTCTGTAAACTGCAGGGCAGCATTCAGCGCGCGCATGCGCGGCTCTCAGTGTCGGGGTAGTCAGTGCTGAGCCGCAGAGCTCTGGCTTCCCCGCGTCGTCTAGAAGTTCCGCACTTGGCACCTGACGTGCAGGAGCAGGACCCGTCTGCAGTTAACTCTGCGCCGGTGTCATCACGTCTGTGCTGTCCACGCAGTCGCATGTAGATGCCACCGTGGTCCAGTCCCGTGTGTTAGGAAGACAGACCCGCTGTGGTTCCCTCCTCAGGTGTCAGAATTGACCGAGCATTAACTGTGGTTGTGTTCTAAGTGTTCTCTCACGTTCTGCGGGTGTCCGTGTTCTGTCTCAGACGGCGCAGTCTTTATTGCAGGGGTAGGGGAAGTGTTGAAGTCAGGTGGTGTCACTGTGCTGTTTATTCAGTCTGTGTTGTTCATGTTTCCCTTCATGATGACCTTTCGTCGTCGGTTTTCTGTCGTTCGCTGCAGAAATCGTTAGACTCTTTATTGGACATTTGTTGAATCTGTAGCTCAGAGTGTGTACTGAGATAATACTGAGACTTCTTGTCTACAATCTTGCAACTTCTCTCCTTTGTTTGAGTTCTTTGATTCTTTTAAGTTTGGCTACAGATATTTGTTCCATTTCTGTGTATTTCTGGCTACTTTATCCATGGTGACATGTAAGAGATATGGGTATTTTTAATTTACTAAATGTGTTTCCTGTACATGAGTGTTTTGCTTCTGTGTATGTGTGTTCATCATTTGGGTGTTTAGTGCTACAGAAGACCAAAGAGGTCATTAGTTGCCCTCCACTAGGATCTAGGAATGATTTTTTGGCACTATGTTAGTGGTGGGAACCAAACCTAGGTCTTCCGCTGGAGCAGAACTCTTAACTGCTGAGCCATCTCTCCAGTCTTAAACTTGCCAGACTTTCAAAATTTTGCATGTGAGTGTGCCCTTCACAGGCTGAAAACTGAGTGTTAAGGTGATTGAGGTTTGGTTAAAAGTCTTGTGTTTGAAAGTTGGGAGATGTCTCAGAGGTACTGGTGAGATTGAGTCAGCTTGACAAAAGCTAGAGTCAGACTGGTGTACTCTCCTGATTAATGATTTATAAATAGTGCCCGTCCCACTGTGTTTGGTGCTGCCGTGGCCACAATCAAGATCATTTGTACTTTTGTGGCTAGGAACAATTGCTGAGGACTGGCCTCAGGTTTTTTCGGGGTTCTTGAGAATGGAAGGATTGGATCAGCCTGAAGTCAAGAGTCTCAGGCAGTGACACAGGATCAAGCTGACGTAGTTGTTCAGAAGCTGAGCTCAGAGACAGCTTTCAGGTTTGTCTTTTGTTTTTTTTCTCTCTGAGTTTACCTCAGGCTTTTGTTGGTTACGCACATCCTAGTTATGCAACAATACATAACCAAAAGCCTTTTCATTATTTTTCTCAAGCACATTAGTTTTCCCGAAAAACCTCATTTAACTATGCCACCAGAAGGCATAATGCACACACAGAGACAGTTTAGTGTCTGCTAAAGTAAGTTATGCATTAACTTTTACCTCTCAGAAAAACCTCCATATCTCCAGATCATCTGGGCATGAACATATGTTTATAGCATTAGCATGAAAACAGAAAGGTGCTAAACAGGTCAGGATAATGTTAATATTTTTAACCTGTCTGACATTTGCAAGATCTCTTTATTAAGCTTATCCAAACGTCTGTTTCTACAGTGCTTTTCAAACTCTTCTTCATATGTAATATTCATTCCTCTTGCAACTCCTCCCAGGGCTCCTTCACAAGCCCAAATTCTATCTCTTAAGAATTATTCTAATTTTCTTATTAGGCAAACGTGCCAGGGGGTCAAATCATTATGTTCCAATTTTTTCAGGAAGGTCAGCTCACTAATCCAACAGATCCAGTTATTTCTTGCCCTATCTTGTCCTGTATATTTTCTACGAACATCCCTATTCTTAGTGACCTAGGCCAAGTGTTCCTGTTCCTTGGGGTCTTCAATTCTCCTAATGACTAAAACTTCAGGATTCTCAAAAACATTTCCTGCTTCAAATACTTCCTAGTACAATCATCATGAGTTGGCTAAAAATTAACAGAAAACAGTTAAGGCCATCAGCCTCCAACCCTAGAACCGCTTGTCCGGTTATGCCTGGGTTGGCTGTTTGAACGGCCAGGGCCAGAGCAGTTAGTTCCTAATAGACATCAGAGCCATGTCCTTCTCAAGTAATGTCCTCAATCCCTTTCCCAGAGTTTAGACAAAGTAGACAAGCATACATGAAAGAACGTCATCTGTGTACTAGAAAGCCAGGGATTCATTACTCAGATTGAGGGTGCTCCAGCAGCTGAAACTGTGTCATGTAGCCATGTTGTAGCAGGATACGTATTCTGCTACATTGTATTTGCAGTGGAGTTCAGTGATTAGGCAGTAGAAGAGGAGGTGGAGCTGGGAGAAGAAGAGAGGAAGGGGAGGGGAGAAAAAGAGGAAGGGTAGGGGAGAAAAAGAGGAAGGGGAGGAGAGAAAGAGAGGAAGGGGAGGAGGGAAAGAGAAGAAGGGGAGGAGAGAAAGAGAAGAAGGAGAGGTGACGACTGGAGAGGAGTGGTGAGAGATGACGGGAGGAGAGAGAGGTGGAAGGACAATGGAGGAGAAGGAAGTGGCCTGGAAAAACTGCAAGTTACAAGGGATCTCATAGATGGGGAATGAAATAGAGTAGTGGTAAATCTGCCCAATCTAGGCATGCAGTTTGTATTCATAATTGAATTGTGTTTTCTTTGATTGGTCCTATTTGGATTGGAGATTTACCCCAACACCACGTAACACCTGACAAACAATTATTATGTTTTGGGGAATAAATTAATAAGGAAGAGTTGGCTAGACATCTGGAAATTCCTCAGCTCCCCTAGAGCGTTGGAACTTGAACTTCATTTCATCTCATGACCAAAATGGAGCCTGAAAACAAAATGGCAGTACTTAGGAAAAGTCTCATTTGTTTGTTCCCAGCCCCCTTCTTCTCCCCTCTTTTTACCTGTTTCCAGTTTTTGATTCTCTGTTTCAGAGTAGAGGGGGTTGTATTGGACCCTCAGGCTCATGAGCTTGACTGTGCTTATGTGGCTGTGCACAAACCACACAATAGCGTTGACGATACAAGGAGCTAAGAGTAAGACCAGAAATAATGTTAGGAACCCTGTAAGACTAGTGAGGAGCATCGTCAGCCTGGGAGCCAGGCGAGCAGAGATTCAAACCAGTCAGAGCTCTCTCTGTTCTTCTCTGTTGAGGAATTTATGTTTTACTCTGGCCAGCATGTTTTTAATAACTCCAAAGTGGTTAGCATAAAAACAACAGGTTTCCCCTAGGGTCATGCAAAGACCTTCTTTAAAACAGAGCAAGTCTAGCCCACCCATAGTTTGGAGTTTTGCTTTAGCTATGGGGTCCACCTGGTTTTCAAGAAAGGAATGTAGGAATATAGGCAGTTTTCTATTTTTTTTCAGAGGTCCCATGGGTTTTCGAGAAGCAGAACAATTAATTTCTGAATAACGGACTTTATTCCTGGGTCTTTATTTGTCTAATATGCCTGGAGCCCCCATGTCAGTTCTCTGTGTTATCTTAAACAAGTGGAAGAGAGTCCCAAATGCCTGAGAGGGCTTCTGATAGGGTTCTATGCCCTTAGACTACACAAGAGAAGTTTTATTCTGTCTGGATATCTATGTGTTCATCCCTATTAACTCCCTATTCTGGGGCCCAGGTCTAGCCTCCTCAATGGTCACTAGTACTACAGGTGGACTTATTTTCTGTCTGGCAAGCATTCCCCCCACCTTCCAGATCCTTTTTTCAACCTGTGTTGAGTGGCTATGCATCCTTGGGCTATTCCCTGTTGGTGGTACAAAGGTCTGTTTTAAATTTGGGGCCCCAAATTTAAAGGTGTTTCTTTCTTGTCAGTTTTCAGAAATAATTTTGTCCCATCTGGGTGTCAGAGCATCTCCAGAGATACAGTTGTGGCTGATGATTCCCTGTGTGATGTCTGTCTGCCGGCACGAGAGAAGCCATAGCACCAGTAGGAGGGTTGAGGAATGTCTTATCTGTACAGAGCCCTTGGAGTCCTGCTGAATGGTTCATTTGGGTCCAGTGACTGCATTGGGCTCCCATCTGGGACAGGCTTTAGGGGAGTATGATGTGTCCAGGGAAAATGCTGTTGACTCTAAGGGTGGAAGTGTGGGCCTTTCCCCTGGGCAGCCAGTGTCTTTTTGATGCTGTCTGATGTACACGCGGTCTCCAGGAAGTTGTGAGGCTTCACCGCTGGAGGCCACGCAGGTGACAGACCAGGAGATACAGTGTGTCCTGAGCCGTCTGTACTGACTGCAGTTGGGCAAAAATAGATAACTTTAGCAGTCACGTCAGATGTAGCTTTTGGACAGATGAGGGGTCTTCTAAACACTCTCTTGTAGGGGGTCAGACCTCCTTGGTAATGGGTATTCCTACTCTGGAGAAGGGCAAAGAGAAGGAGTGCCCTCCCATCTCCACCAAGTTTTCCCAAAGGGAACTTATTTTTAACTTAGCAGTTTTTGGTTGATGAGGGGGCAGGGCTGATACACTCTCTTCTGTGTACTTCTTTCTGCCTGAAATTGGGGTCTCTGCTGTCAGGACCAAGGAGTCAAATCTAGGCAACTGGGTGGGCGTTTTCTGAAGGAACAGAGAACAGTTGTATTAGCTGTACTAGTTTATATCAGCTTTCACCAAGGACAGAACTCAACCCCTTGCAGTCTGCAGGTATTCCCTGTTTGCTGTCTTTGATCAAGCGCAGATCTGCTGAGAGAAATGTAGACTAGGGACAGAGGTGAAAACGTCCTGGTCCCTGGGGAAGGTGTATTGGGTAAGTGGTGGTCTGCATAGGTCTAGCCCCTGTTGACTCGTGTGTTTGCATGCTTGGCACATGAACAGTGACACTATGAGGAGGCGGGGCCTTGTTGGCGTTCATGTGGCTTGGCTGTAGGAAGCGTGTCATCACTGGGCGGCAGGCTCTGAGGTTTCTATGCTCAAGCTCTGCCTCATGTGCTGTCCCTGTGTCTTCCTGCAGAGCACAGAGTCCTCCCTCCTGCCTGAGGGCCAGCCACCTGGAGTAGTCTCAGCTGCACCGCCAGCAGCAAGCCTGCATTCACAGTTCTGCTCTCCACCATGATGATAATGGAGAGAGCCTCTGGAACCCTTATCAGCCTTAATGCAACATCCTGTATCAGAGCTGCCTTATTCATGGAGTCTCTTCAGAGCATTAACACCCTAACTGAGAAGTGGCTACCAGGGTCTGGGGTATTGCTGTGATAGGCCTGACCATGCTTTTGTTTGAGAGATGTACATTTTGGGCCTTTGGATTAGGAAAGCAGTGGAATGCTTTAAGTGGGACTTAATGGACCATAGTAGTAGAAGCGTGGAAGACAATGGTGCTGAGGGTGGTTTGAACTCTGGGTGCCTGGCTCTAGATGTCTCAGAGGGGAGGGATTTTAGTATGATGCTTAGGTATTGTTCTTGTGATATTCTGGTGAAGAATTTGGCTGCCTTTTGCCTATGTCTGAAGAGTCTGCCTGAGGCTAAGGTGGAGAGATTTAGATTAATTACTTTGGCAAAGGAAATCTCAAAACAGCCTAGTGGAGACTGTCTTTGGTTCACTCTTAGTAAGAGAACATTTTGCAAAGAACAGTATGAGCAAGGACAGATACAAGATGTATAGTTCAAGGATCAAAGGGGCACCAGGAAGTGGAATGGAGCCAAATCCTGTGTCCCAGCAGATAAATAGATCGAAGATCTCAAAGGAATTACAGGGATGGTGACCTTAGGCGAGATCGAGCCCAGCTAAGTTCATTGTTTGTCTGTGCAGTTGTATGAGGCACAGTGAGATCAGCTCAGGCATTATTATGACCTGGTTATTGTTTTCATTTAGACATAAAGAAATATGATTGTGTGTCACGTTAACAAGGGATGGGTTATGATGGCTGTTTTCAGTTGTCAGTGTGATTATATACAACGTGACCATCCAGAAATGGAGAGTATACCAGTGTCTTAGTTAGGATTTTACTGCTGTGAACAGACACCGTGACCAAGGCAACTCTTATAAGGACAATTGGGGCTGGCTTACAGGTGTAGATATTCAGTCCATTATCAAGGCAGGAGCATGGCAGCATCCAGACAGGCATGGTGCAGGCAGAGCTGAGAGTTCTACATCTTCATCTGAAGGCTGCTAAGAGACGACTAGCTTCCAGGCAGCTGAGACAAGGGTCTTAAAGCCCATGCCTACAGCAACACACCTACTCTAACAAGTCCATACCTCCAAATAGTGCCACTCCCCAGGCCAAGCATATACAAACCATCACAACCAGTGTTCCAGATATCGAGCAAGAGAGATTGCATGCTTTGATCCAGATCTGGAGTCTGAATAGATTTTTGATCAGGATTTTGAGGTCGGATGGCACTATCTTGATCCAGATCCTCACAAGCCTTTAATCCAGATCTTGAGATATAGTGGCCATGCTTATAATGATCTCTTAAGAAAAATTGAGGACCAGGCATTTTAGTACACACCTTTAATCCCATTGCTCAGGAGATAGAGGCATGTAGATCTCTGAGTTCAAGGCCAGCCTGGTCTACAGTGAAAGTTCTAAGACAGCCAGGGTTAGGCAGTGAAGGAAATCATGGAGAATAGAAAGCTGTTGAAGACGTAATTGAACGAAGGGGTCATGTTCCAGTACCAGGAAGTAGCAGAACGTGGCTGCTTTGGCCACGTGCCTCTGGCTTTATAGCCAGGAATAGAAGGAGTTACAGACTCTCTCTACCTGACTGAGGAAAGCTGCTGAGGCCAGGTGCTGCTGTCCCTGGATGGAGGCCCAGAGAGGCCATTGCATGAAACTGGGAAGTTGAAGTTTCCTTTGGAGACTCCAAGAGATGTAGCCCCGATCTTTGCCTGCTATGTCTCTGAGTTGTCTCGCTGGGGAAGTACTGTAGACCTTGCCCTGGTGGTAGTATGTGGGAGACCTGGTGGTCTGACCAACTCAGCTATCACCCAGACACAGATCCAGAGCTATGAATTAGCCGACCTCAATGTCGTCTACCTCATCTGTGAACTGCTGGAGTCATGAAGGGGGCTCTGTTGCAGATCCAAAGCTGCAGGACCTCCATGACACAGGACAATGTCAAGGGGAATCCTGGTGAGTATCCAATATTGATAGGGTAGCAGGAGCCAGAGGCCTTAAACAAGACCAATTGTAACGAACATTTGCAGGTAAATTGTGTGGACAAAAGAGTATATTGTGTGACATACTGTGACACAGTATAGCTTTCTTTTTTTTTTTAAATTTTTTTATTGGATGTTTTATTTATATTTCATATGTTGTCCCCTTATCCCATCCCCCACCCACCCAGGAACCCCCTATCCCCTCAGCCCTCCTCCTTCTTCTCTGCAGATGTAACCCCTACCTACCCCCCACTCCCACCTCCCCACCCTCAAAATTCCCACCCCCTGGGGCATCCAGCCTTCATGAGGTCAAGGATCTCTTCTTCCACCTATGCCCAGCAGGGCCCTCCACTCTTACGTATTCAGCTGAAGCCATGGATCCCTCCCTAAGTGCTCCTAGGCTGGTGGTTTAGACCCTGGGAGCTGTGGTTGGTTGGTATTGTTGCTCTCCTCATGGGGCCACAAAGCCTTTCAGCTCTTCACTCCTCACTCTAACTCCTCCATTGAGAACCCCATGATCAGTTCAATGGCTAGTTGTGAGCATCTGCCTCTGAATATGTCAGACTCTTGAAGACCTCCAAGGAGACATCCATAACAGGCTCTTATCAGCATGCACTTCCTGACTTCCACATCAGCATCTACTTTTGGTGACTGCACATGGGATGGATACTCAGGTGGAATGGTCTTCAGATGGCCCCTCCTTCAGTTTCTGTCCCTCACTTTGTCTCCATATTTGCTCCTTTGAGTATTTTGTTGCTCCTTCTAAGAAGGACCGAATCACCCTCACTTGGTCTTCCTTCTTTATGAGCTTCATGTGGCCTGTGAGTTGCATCTTGGGCATTTCAAGGTTCTGGGCTAATATCCAATAATCAGTGAGTGAATACCATGTGTGTTCTTTTGTGATTGGCTTACTTCACTCAGGATGATAATTTCTAGTTCCATCCATTTACCTAGGAACCTCTCGAATTCATTGTTTTTAATAGCTGAGTAATACTCCATTGTGTAAATATACCACATTTTTTGAATCCATTACTCAGTTGAAGGACATCTGGGTTCTTTCCAGCCCCTGGCTATTGTAAATAAGGCTGCTATGAACATAGTTGAGCATATGTCCTTGTTATATGTTCGAGCATCTTCTGGGTATATGCCTAGGAGTGGTATAGCTGAATCCTCAGGTAATGCTATGTCCAATTTTCTGAGGAACCGCCAGACTGATTTCCAAAGTGGTTGCACCATCTCACAGTCCCACCAACAATGGAGGAGTGTTCCTCTTTCTCCACACCCTCACCAGCATCTACTATCACCTGAGTTTTTAATCTTAGCCATTCTGACTGGTGTGAGATGGAATCTCAGGGTTGTTTTGATTTGCATTTCCCTGATGACTAAGGATGCTGAACATTTCTTTAGGTGCTTCTCGGCCATTCGAGTTTCCTCAGTTGAAAATTCTTTGTTAAGCTCTATACCCCATTTTTAAATAGGGTTATTTGGTTGTCTGGAGTCTAATTTCTTGAGTTCTTTGTATATATTGGATATTAGCCCTCTATCAGATGAAGGATTGGTAAAGATCTTTTCCCAATTTGTTGGTTGTCGTTTTGTCCTATTGACAGTGTCCTTTGCCTTACAGAAACTTTGCAATTTTATGAAGTCTCATTTGTCAATTCTTGATCTTAGAGCATATGCCATTGGTGTTCTGTTCAGGAACTTTTCCCCTGTGCCCAAGTATTCGAGGCTTTTCCCCACCTTCTCTTTTATTAGTTTCAGTGTATCTGGTTTTATGTGGAGGTCCTTTATCCACTTAGACTTGAGCTTTGTACAAGGAGATAAGAATGGATCAATTTTCATTCTTCTACATGTTGTCCTCCAGTTGAACCAGCACCATTTGTTGAAAATGCTGTCCTTTTTCCACTGGACAGTTTTAGCTCCTTTGTCAAAGATCAAGTGACCATAAGTGTGTGGGTTCATTTCTGGGTCTTCAGTTCTATTCCATTGATCTTCCTGCCTGTCTCTGTACCAATACCATGTAGTTTTTAATCACTATTGCTCTGTAGTACAGCTTGAGGTCAGGGATGGTGATTCCTCCAAAAGTTCTTTTATTGTTGAGAATAGTTTTCGCTATCCTGGGTTTTTTGTTATTCCATGTGAATTTGAGAATTTCCTTTTCTAACTCTGTGAAGAATTGAGTTGGGATTTTAATGGGGATTGCATTGAATCTGTAGATTGCTTTTGGCAAGATGGCCATTTTTATTATATTAATCCTGCCAATCCATGAGCATGGGAGATCTTTCCATCTTCTGAGATCTTCTTCAATTTCTTTCTTCAGAGACTTGAAGTTCTTGTCATACAGGTCTTTCACTTGCTTGGTTAGATTCACACCAAGGTATTTTATATTATTTGCAACTATTGTGAAGGGTGTCATTTCCCTAATTTCTTTTTCAGTCTGTTTATCTTTCATGTAGAGGAAGGCTACTGATTTGTTTGAGTTGATTTTATAACCAGCCACTTTGCTGAAGTTGTTTATCAGGTTTAGGAGTTCTCTGGTGGAAGTTTTGGGGTCACTTAAGTATACTATCATATCATCTGCAAATAGTGATATTTTGACTTCTTCCTTTCCTATTTGTATCCCTTTGACTTCTTTTTGTTGTCTAATTGCTCTGGCTAGGACTTCCAGTACTATATTGAATAGGTAGGGGGAGAGTGGGCAGCCTTGTCTAGTCCCTGATCTTAGTGGGATTGCTTCAAGTTTCTCTCTATGTAGTCTGATGTTGGCTACTGGTTTGCTGTAAATTGCTTTTACTATGTTTAGGTAGGGGCCTTGAATTCCTGATCTTTCCAAGACTTTTATCATGGAGGGATGTTGAATTTTGTCAAATGCTTTCTCAGCATATAGTGAGATGATCATGTGGTTTTTTCTTTGAGTTTGTTTATATAGTGGATTACATTGATGGATTTCCATATATTGAACCATCCCTGCATTCCTGGGATAAAACCTACTTGATCATGATGGATGATTGTTTTGATGTGTTCTTGGATTCGGTTTGCTAGAATTTTATTGAGTATTTTTGCATCGATGTTTATAAGGGAGGTTGGTCTGAAGTTCTCTTTCTTTGTCGGGTCCTTGTGGGGTTTGGGTATGAGTGTAATTGTAGCTTCATAGAACGAACTGGGTAGTGTTCCTTCTGTTTCTATTTTGTGGAATAGTTTGAAGAGAATTGGTATTAGGTCATCCTTGAAGGTCTGATAGAATTCAGCACTAAAACCATCTGGTCCTGGGCTTTTTTTAGTGGGGAGGCTTTTGATGACTGCTGCTATTTCCTGAGGGGTTATGGGACTATTTAGATGGTTTATCTGCTCCTGGTTTAATTTTGGTACCTGGTATCTGTCTAGGAAATTGTCCATTTCATCCAGGTTTTCCAGTTTTGTTGAGTATAGGCCTTTGTAGTAGGATCTGATGATTTTTTTAATTTCTTCCGTTTCTGTTGTTATGTCTCCCTTTTCAGTTCTGATTTTATTAATTTGGATACTCTCTCTGTGCCCTCTGGTTAATCTGGCTAACGGTTTATCTATCTTGTTGATTTTCTCAAAGAACCAACTCCTGGTTTTATTGATATTTTGTATTGTTCTTTCAGTTTCTATTTGGTTGATTTCAGCCCTGAGTTTGATTATTTCCTGCCTTCTACTCCTCCTGGGTGTATTTGCTTCTTTTTGTTCTAGAGCTTTTAGTTGTGCAGTCAAGTTGTTAGTGTGTGCTCTTTCCAGTTTCTTTTTGTAGGCACTTAGAGCTATGAGTTTTCCTCTTAGCACTGCCTTCATGGAGTCCCACAAGTTTTGGTATGATGTGTCCTCATTTTCATTGAAATCTAAAAAGTCTTTAATTTCTTTCTTTATTTCTTCCTTGACCAAGTCATCATTGAGTAGAGAGTTGTTCAGTTTCCATGTGCACATGGGTTTTCCATTGGTTTTGTCATTATTAAAGACCAGTCTTATTCCATGGTGATCTGATAAGAGGCAAGGGATTATTTCAATCTTTTTGTATCTGTAGAGGCTTGTTTTGTGACCAATTATATGGTCTATTTTGGAGAAGGTACCATGAGGTGCTGAGAAAAAGGTATATTCTTTTGTTTTAGGATGAAATGTTCTATAGATGTCTGTTAAGTCCATTCGGTTCATAACTTCTGTTAATGTCAAAGTGTCTCGGTTTAGTTTCTGTTTCCATGATCTGTCCATTGCTGAGAGTGGGGTGTTGAAATCCCCCACTATTATTGTGTGAGGTGTAATGTGTGTTTTGAGCTTTAGTAAAGTTTCTTTTATGTATGTAGGTGCCCTTGCATTTGGAGCATAGATGTTCAGAATTGAGAGTTCACCTTGGTAGATTTTTCCTTTGATGAGTATGAAGTGTCCTTCCTTATCTTTTTTGATTAATTTTGGATGAAAGTCGATTTTATTTGATATTAGAATGGCTACTCCAGCTTGTTTCTTGGGACCATTGTCTTGGAAAATTGTTTTCCACCCTTTTATTCTGAGGTAGTGTCTGTCTTTGTCACTGAGGTGCGTTTCTTGTATGCAGCAAAATTCTGGGTCTTGTTTGTGTATCCAGTCTGATAGTCTGCGTCTTTTTATTGGGGAATTGAGACCATTGATGTTAAGAGATATTAAGGAAAAATGATTGTGACTTCCTGCTATTTTTGTTATTGGGGTAGAATTATGTTTGTATAGTTATCTCCTTTTGGGGTTGTTGGAAGATTACTTCCTTCCTTTTTCTAGGTTGTAGTTTCCTTCCTTGTGTTGGCGCTTTCCATCAGTTATCCTTTGAAGTCCTGGGTTTGTGGCAAGATATTGTGCAAATTTGGTTTTGTCATGGAATATCTTGGTTTCACCATCTATAGTGATTGAGAGTTTTGCTGGGTATAGTAATCTGGGCTGGCAATTGTGTTCTCTTAGGGTCTGTATGATGTCAGTCCAGGCTCTTCTGGCTTTTATAGTCTCTGGTGAGAAGTCTGGTGTAATTCTTATAGGTCTGCCTTTATATGTTACTTGACCTTTTTCCCTTACTGCTTTTAGTATTTTTTTCTTTGTTTTGTGCATCTGATGTTTTGATTATTATGTGACGGGAAGTATTTCTTTTCTGGTCTAGTCTATTTGGTGTTCTGTAGGCTTCTTGTATGTTTATGGGCATCTTGTTCTTTAGGTTAGGGAAGTTTACCTCAATAATTTTGTTGAAGATATTTACTGGCCCTTTAAGTTGGGAATCTTCACTTTCTTCTATACCTATTATCCTTAGGTTTGGTCTTCTCATTGTGTCCTGGATTTCCTGGATGTTTTGAGTTAGGAGTTTTTTGCATTTTGCATTTTCTTGACAACTGTGTCAATATTTTCTACCGTATCTTCTGCATTTGAGATTCTCTCTTCTATCTCTTGTATTCGGTTGGTGATGCTTGTGTCTATGACTCCGGATTTCTTTCTTAGGTTTTCTATCTCCATGGTTGTCTCCCTTTGAGATTTCTTTATTGTTTCTATTTCCATTTTCAGATCCTGAATGTTTTTGTTTAATTCCTTCTTTGTGTTTTCTTGCATTTCTTTAAGGGATTTCTATGATTCCTCTTTAAGGGCTTCTACCTGTTTACTTGTACTCTCCTGTATTTCTTTAAGGGAGTTACTTAATTCCTTCTTATAATCCTCTATCATCATCATGAGAAGTGATTTTAATTCTGAATCCTGCTTTTCAGGTGTGATGGGGTGTTCAGGGCTTGCTATATTGGGAGAACTGGGTACTGATGATGCCAAGAAACTTTGGTTTCTGTTGCTTATGTTCTTGCGCTTGCCTTTCACCATCTGCTTAACTCTAGTGTTACCTGCCCTCACTGTGTAAGACTGGAGTCTGTATTTCCAGTTATCTTGCTTGTTGCAGAGCTCCTCAGAGGCCAGATGTCTCTGTGGTCTTATGATCCTAATCTCCTGGGTGGAAGAACTCCTGGGACTTAGGCCACCTCTTGGATCTGGAAATCCTTCTGCTCTGGGTGCAGTGGTTTTTCTAGGATGGCTCAGGATACGATGTCTCCCAAGTGCAAACCACCTTGGTGTCTGCTGCTCTGAGTGCAGTGGCTCCTCTAGGATGACTCAGGATTCAGTGTCTCCGCAGGACAGGAGCAGACCAACTCCGTGTCTGCCCCAGCCCAAAGGACCAGGCAGGGGCGGAAGGGAAGTGGAATTCCGGAGGGGTGGGGTTTGGGTAGCTGCTGTGTCCTGAATGTCCCTGGCTCTCAGATGTATCTCTGGGGCTTAGGGAGTGAGATGGAGTTCTTACCGGCTGCTCTGAGTGCATTGGCTCCTCTAGGATGACTCAGGATTCAGTATCTCCACAGGAGCAGACCAACTCTGTGTCTGCCCCAGCCCAAAGGACCAGGCAGGGCACAGTATAGCTTTCACAACAAGATTTTTTTCTTTTGGGGGAAAATTGTAGGGACAAAGGGATGAAATGAAGGCAGATGCGTGGAATTGGGGTGTATGATGTGAAATTCATAAAGAATGAGAAATACCTATGGGGTATTTGTTAAGTATTGGTTGATGGAGGCATTTCCAGCCTAATGGGTATTGTGTCATCTCTGGGTCTTGGCTTCTATAAAAAAAGCAAACTGAGCATGCCCTGGGGAGCAAGCCCATAAGCAACAACCCTCCATGGCCTCTGCATCAGATTTTGTCTCCAGTTTCCTGTTCTGCTTGGGTTTGTGCCCTCATTGGTTTTGACGATGCATTGTTGTATGAAACTGTGAGTGAAATCCACCCCACCCCCCATGCAGTCTGCGGTTAAGTACTCAGTCATAATGTAAGGACTTTAAGATACAGAATACAGAAAACGTTTAAAATCTTTGAGAAGGAAATCATGTTAGAATGTTCTTTTTTTTTCTTTTCTATCTAGTTTATGTCAAAGCAACTAAGAAATGAATATAAAAGTACAGGTTCCTAGGATATGCTTGGGTAGACACAAGAATGGATACCACAGGCGGAACAGAGGAGTCACGAGTGTCTTGGGGAAAAACAGGCATGGAGATTACCGGTTGTGGGGCAGGAGTGTGAGGTGTGGCATTAACAGCCAGCTTCACCTGTGTCTGCAGCCTCCAGCTGTCCTAGCTGCTCACTGCCAGCAGCTGTTTAGCACCCAGCAGTCTATTTTGGTTCCCCTGGGGAGTGTGTTTGCCCAAGGTTGACTCTCTAGGCTGATGCAGATTCACACGAGTCTTTGAAGCCCTGTAGATCATTAGCAGCTTCCTTTGATAACTGGATAACTGTCTGTTGGAGGCACACAGCTAAGAGAGTTCTTCTTTGGCCAAGGAAGTCAGTAAATACTTCACATAAAGCAGTGTTTAGAGAATAAAGCAAACAGACAGCATGGAAGTCTGACATCTCTTTTTTAGTATTACTGGAGGATGGTCTCACTGACACAAGGAAGTTTATGAGTGTTGACATTTATTTTAAGCTGTATAAGTACAGCAACCAAGAAGCCATGTAGCATTTACCAGCCCAAATACCTTTTGTTTGTGAAACTGTGGGCAAAGATAAACAGTTGCAGAAAGAGCTGTCTAAGCTCCTTGAAACTGAAACCCCAGGTGTCTGACACAGCCCCAAGATTTGGCTCTGCCCAACAAGGTTTCAGTCTTGCCTTGGTCCAATCTTTTCACACTACGTTGGAAAGGAAATGTGTATTCTGTGCCATTGTATTTTGTGAAGATATACATACACACACACATACATACACACAGACACACACTCACACACACATACACACACATATAGTATCATACACATACACACACATACACACATACACATATACACACATACACATACACACACACACATACACATATACACACACACACTCACACGTACATATACACACACATACACACAGACATACACACATATACACACACACACATATATGATATCACAACAAGATCTTGCCTTGAGCATCAGAAAAACCTTTGGACGTTGGAACAGTGTTGGGACTGTTCTACAATATGAGGATCTTTGAAGTTAGACTAAATCCATCTTGCATTACGGGATGATTGAGAGCCTGTCATGACCCGTGTTGACCTGTGGCAGGCTGGATGGAGAATCTCCCAGGTAGGACGGTGGATGTGAACGTCTGGTCTGTGGCTTTCATTTGGTGCTTATGGAACCTTTAGGAGGAGGATCCTGTCTGGAGGAAGATCGTCTCTGGGGAGGCTTCAGGATTTATTCTCTCATCACACTTGGTCTTCTTTGTACCTCTCTGGAGGTTCAGACTGAGCAGCCACACCGTCTCCACCATCACAGACTCCAGGTCTTACAAGTGCAATAGAAAACAGAAGCAGTTGCGTCTCCTTCCTAAGCGGGTGTTCTGGTCTGTGTCTCCGGCTGATGGAATTAGGTTTCTGTGCATGTCAAGCACTTGCTCCCATCTCTCATCACTTGTCCTGACTGCCCTGCCTGCCAACATGACTTTAAGCCAGTAGTTATCAGTTGCCAAGTTCATCAGCCACTGTTGGGTTTTGTTGTTCTTTGTAGGCTCATTGGTTAATTACAGTAAGTGACATTACCAAACAATCTTAGAGTGGTTAGCTCTCGAGCTGGGTCTTAGGAGAGTTGGCTGTTTCCTGCTGTCTATGGAGCCATCTGAGGATAGGTCAGAAGGTTCCAGTAGAAGCAGCTGTGTGTGTGACAGGAGATGGAGCATCTGGAGGTTGCTTCTCTGGAGCTGTTTTGGATGTGCCTGAACTTGACAAGATATAGGGAGTAAGATTAAGTACATTTGGGAGAAAGAAATTTTTTCTAAGATGTACATTTGAAACCCAGAGGGATCCCACCCTTTGTAATAGGTAGTAGTAAGTGGGAACTTTAGGCAGATGTACTTATCTGGATGGCATCTATTTGGTCTGTGAGAGTAGATCTGAGTGGTTTTCCTGTAGCTTGTAAGTTTACAAAAGAGATAACAGCATGAGTTAACAATACAAGCAGTCTTTAAGATGAACCTTTGCTGGATTGTATAGTGGAATGTTTTATTAGTTAGGCAAGTTTATAGGAACTCAGATAATATTAGGACAGTGTCATAGCAAGAAGAGGAAATATGAAATATTTAATTGATGGCAACTGAGTTTAGGTAATGAGGTAACAGATAATATCTGTGAAAGCTTAGCTGTCAATGTAGTCAGAAGTCTGATAAAGAGTAAACAACAATCTACCAGTTATATATTACTTTAAAAAATGACAGAGTCCACTAGCCAACAGTTCCTGTGGTCTCCATAGTCTCTTGGGCAAAGTCAGTTTGGCTTCCAAGCACAGAAGACACAGGGCTTTTTCTCTGTGGAATGGATACGTGTGACATGAGAAATGACTTACCTTGGTTTAGCTAAGTCATTTGACTCAGAGCATCCAGTCTAGCCCACTGCGTTTGTTAGTGACTGTATCATCACATACAGTCCAGGCTGTATCTTCTAGGTGTCCAGTGTCCAAGTCTTCTGAAACCATCTTGGGTCAACTGTTAGAGGCTTTGGGAATTCTGTCAGCCATAAACTAAGTTAGTATTAGCAGACTTCTGATAAGATTGAGAGCCATAAGGATTGGTTGTAACTGAATAGAATTTAATAGCAGTAGTAAAAATCTATTAAGACAGAGCCTTTCCTATCTTAAGTAACTTTGCTGGATTGTGTAGGTAGAGAAAAACACATTTTTGTATTAGCAAAGAAACATTTGGCTAGGAGCAGAATAAGAAAGCTGGCAACAGTGGCATACGATCGATCGTACAGCTGGTGGGTTGAAGCTGTGAGACACAGGTGCTGCGGATCAGGTCTCCAGGCAGCAGCAAAAGGGTGGGACCTCCTACTAGTGGCTGGAAGTCACTGCCCAGTGTCTAAGGTGTCCTCTTGTCAGTGCCCTATTTTGCTGCTCCAAGCATTGGGTTTGAAGCAATAAAAGGGAATAATTCAAGGCTACTGGCCCAGCTAACTAAAGGCTAGAATTAAATGGAACAGCCAGGAGGATGCTAAGGTAGCATCCTCTTGTTCCTTGTTCACAGTACCTTGTTCCTTGCTGATAGCTCTGTGCAGGCCTGGGAGGTGCCCTGAGCACTAACACCCCTGTCGCTGTGCTGGGCTCAGACCTTGGTAAGGAGAAGGCAGAGAAACAGAGACCAGGATAAAAATACAAAGAGCAGCAGCTCAAAGCACTGCCCAAGCAAAACATCCTAGAGCGCCAGGTTAACTAGGGTCTGAATATTTTCCTCCTCCATAAAAATCTGAGTTTTTTTCCTGAGAACAGAAACTCAACATGGAGGAGAAAACAACTGGAGACCAGTAAGATCCTGCTGGTGTGAGTGAAGCTGAGGAGGGGAATCCCTTTCCCAGAGACAAACTGCCCAAGAGGACGAGGTAGATGCTGCCCTGGGCAAAAACCAGGACCAAGAAACCTAGAATGGAGTAGGAAATGTGCAGGCCAAGTAGGGGAGGGAGTTAGATCTAACACTGCTGCACGGGAAAACAAACAAAGCACCCTTGGTCCTGTGTGCCTCTAGGCTGCAGGGTCCCTGCCTCCATGACTGGAGCCTCACTGTAAGCCTTTGGTGTCTTCCTCTCCCATCTCCGAGCTGCAGCTATGTGCTTTGGTAGCAAGACTACCTAAAGTAGGCTGTTCCTACACAGATTCTGTTAACCCCAACACTTTCTTGGTTTACTGTTCAAGACCTCCAATAACCTGTCTCTACTCTGGAAGGCTGTAGTGCAGACTCTCCATTTGTTCATGTCTCTCTCCCTGAGGGAATAGGGACACACTGTTGCTGTTTTTACAATTTGAACAAAGTTGTCCTCCAAAGCATCTTAGAGAGGAAATCAGTGCATCCACTCTTCAGGCACTCATTATTAAAGCCTCAAGGGAGAGTTGATCCTGATTAAAGTCTTCAAATCAGGCATTGCCCTCTTCAACTTTAAATACTCACCATTCTTATATGCTGTACTTTGTTTGTTTGGAGAGGAGAGGAATAGCCTGTCCTAAAAGGTTCACACCTTCCTGGGCCAAGTTGCTGCCAGAGTAATGGAGACGGGAAAGTGGCCTCGTAATTCTCTGCAAAACCAAAGTATGAAAGAAACTTTAAACCAAATCCAGCCGGGCGGTGGTGGCGCACGCCTTTAATCCCAGCACTTGGGAGGCAGAGTCAGACGGATTTCTGAGTTTGAGGACAGCCTAGTCTACAGAGTGAGTTCCAGGATAGCCAGGGCTACACAGAGAAATGCTGTCTCGAAAACCCAAAACAACAACAACAACAACAACAACAAAAATCCAACACTGCCGACACATCCAGTTCTGGATGTCTTCCAGCTCTGTGAAGCCACGGATGCAGCCGACAGAGGCCTCAATGTCGAAGGTCAAGTTGGGAAAGAATTTCAAAGATGTGTTTTAGTTGTATCTAACCTACATGTTCCTTATGTAAGAACTCAAGGTTTGAGACTATTACCTGGGTGCCAGCCTGGCCTCTGCCCCAAATGTAGCTTTTAGGTCTTAGGAGGTTTAACTGCAGGAGTAGGTAAGGAACTCTTCTACCTTTGAGACATGTGATTCAGGTTAGCCTTGAACTCACTAGGCAGAGGGTAGACTTGAGAATTCTGAGCTTCCTGCTTTCCTTAAGTGCTGAGCTTACAGGTGTGCATTACCACACCCAAGTCTTATGTGTGCTAGGGATGGAATTTAGGACTTTATGCATGCTAGGTAAGCATTCTACCAACTGAGCCAGGCCCAGGCCCAGACCTAGCTCTGTAATTATCTGGCTAAACATCCATCACCTGTCTAGCTTCACAGGTTCACTGAAGGTTTAAAACTATAACTAAGAAATTAGTGAAGTTTTGTATAGATAAACCCAGGCAATATTTTCTCTTCTGTCCCAGCACCTGTAATAAATCGTGAGTTTTAGTGACCCTTGGTTAATTGTTTTACAGCCTCGTGGAATGTGCTCTGAGCAGGAGAAAGTCTGGTTACTATCTAAGAGCAACTAACTGATGACACTTGGGAGACTGGCAGAGTTCTCATTGCAGTTTTGACTATCAGAAAGGGACCTAATAGCAGTCTCACTATAAAAGAGCTTAATAATCATTGATATAATTTTAGGAATTCTTATAGGATCATCATTAAGACTTAAGAAGTCATCTATTTGTCTATATAGCATCACTAAAAGACAGTACATCTTTGTGGGTCTGCAGAGATCTGCTCCAAAGGGGTGTGCTATTGCTTAGTGATTGTTATATATGTTTAATAATAATAATAATAATAATAATAATAGAAAAAGCATATTAATAGCAGAAATCTTTCCTAAAATATGTCTCTCACAGCCTTGCTAGATGAGGGCTGACTTTGTCGCAGATTATATAATAATTTGAGGCAAGCATTTCAGGATGATCATCTGCTAATAATTAGCTTGTCCCATCATGGCTCCTGACATGACAGTAAAGACATTACAGTCCTTACTCCTCAGACTATGGCAAACCAACAGCCAGAAACTGTACTCAACACAAAAAGGACAGGAATAGCCAAGCAGGTTGTAAATTTTTCAAGTCCTTCATGAGGAGACAGATTTTCCCTGTAATTTATTTTCCTTTTTAAAGTTTGTTTCAAGATAAAGAGAGCAAGAGCGAGGTCATGAATTTGGTGAAAAGTATATAAAAACACAAGCTAAGAAAGGTCCTGCCATCAGTATGTATATGTGTATATGGCCAGCTAATTTGTGTGTATACATACATACATATGCATACATATGCATTTGCATACACACATATGCTTGAATAGTGCAAATGGATGGAGTTTATAGTTCCAGGTTTTAAAATACAGTTCAAGGAGAGTCTGTTGGGATGAGGCTCAGGTAAAATGACAAAGATGCCTGTGGCGAGCTGGTTGGGATATTTCTATCTGATCTTAGTGGACTTCTGGCATTATCAACCTGCTGTTCCCTGCCAGCTCAGTTCCAGAGATGTAAAGTTTACAGGAACTTACTTATTAGTAATATCTAGCCTAGGACTTTGGGATATAATGTCTTTTTTCCCCCTTTTTTCCCTTCTTTTGTGTTATGATTACTGTCTAACATGGGCAGTGGAAAGGCTAAGAGGATTGAGGGCAAGGAGAAGGGAAGGGATGAGGGGAGGCTGTGGCCGTATCCCTCTGCTGTGACTCGCCATCTAGAAAATATTCTGAAAGGGGAAAAAAAAAGAATTACTGAGGAGAAGTATGGCCTCTATTCTGGAAATAACCCTCCAACAGGACTGGAGCAGCACAGGACTAACAGCCTGACTCAACTTCCCCTCCAGAGCCACAGCCTCTCAGAGCCCAGAGGACTCTGAATATTTACCACCTGGCTCAGTCTTCCTCTTTTATAAAAGAGACAGTTCAGATCTAAGGGTGTTGCTTTGCCTAAAAATCAAAGATAAAAGAAGCAAGATAAATCTCAGATGACTTCCAGAGCCCAGTGTTCTTTCTACTATAGTAAGAACACAAACTTCCATATGACTGACTTCTTGATTTTCTGATTTTCTTTGAGAGTAAGTAGCTAAAGTCTTCTAAATTCTACTCCAGTACTAATTGATGCCTACAAACAACAGTAGCAAAAAAAATTCCTCCACATATATGTTCTTGGTTAGTGTAGAAAGACTCACTGTGATTTATCCAGTCACATGGCTAAAACTCAGGATAGGTGCTCTCCTGGGTCAGGAAGAGCATGGAGGGTTATTTGATTAACAAAACAACCAAACAACAACAATCAGACAGGCAGAGAGGGTCCATGGAGTCCTGAGAGATGGAGAGCCTGCACCCAGTGTCCACCCTCCATAAGGGAAGAAGCAGGGTACTTGCCATAGTCCCCTCAGCATGCAGAGGCCAGGGAATGTCCTGGCTCACATAGGATAATCAGGCTGTAACTAATATTCATCTTTGCTTCACTTGAGCTTGCAGAATACCCTCCCAC
Source organism: Grammomys surdaster (assembly GCF_004785775.1). Lineage (NCBI taxonomy): Eukaryota > Metazoa > Chordata > Mammalia > Rodentia > Muridae > Grammomys > Grammomys surdaster. Next base: position 309,032 of record NW_021605026.1, on the reverse strand, counting down.
AGCATTTGTGCATGTAATTGAAACGTGGCATGAAGATTTTAACCCTCGAGGCTTCTTTCCTCTTCGTGCATATTCAGAAGACCACTCCTTCTTCATCTGTGCCCATTGGTGCATCTCATCCTGTTCAAATGCTGCTTACTGCCTGGTTCCCGTTGCCCTTCTTCAGTGCAGGCATGGAGCTTAAAGTTCATGATGGGATGGCTGTGATGACATGCCCCTTCCTTTTAGAAAGTGATTGACCACTTGAGTGGTCACTGGGTTGTCAGCCTCAGGAAGAGGTACAGACAGCATTGTCCAGATCAATTCCTCCTTGCCTGCTCAAATCAGGTCCACCACACCCTCAACGTCCACACCATTCCCTTCCGTTATTCCAGAATCCCACACGTTACTTGATTCAGGAAAGCATGTGGGGAAGACCGTGAGGAACTTCAGGATGTAGTCCCCCCGAGCACACCAGCCTGGTCAGCTGCTCCCACTGCCCCGGGCAGCATGGCACCCACATGCACTTACTCTTGGCACCAAGCACTTGTATTGAGCTTTACACACATGTTGAGTTTTGAGCTTTTGAAGAAGGTCTTATTTTTTAAGCAAATGGCAATCATTCTTGTCCTTAATCCTGAGCCTTCACAAGCATGAGATTATGCCCCTCCCTAGAGTAACATTAGGTTCTCCCTCTCTTTATGTTCTTGCTTTTTAAAACACTCGTCCTTTGCATATACATGTGTGTGAACGCAAACACATGCACACAAATACATGAATGTGTACCACTTGTGTGCATGGTGTTCATGAACTCAGAAGAGAACATTGGATTCTGTTGACCTGGACGTATGAATGCTTGGAAGCCTCCAAATGAGTGTTGGGGACTAATGTCCTCACTTGATCTTAAGTGTTGACCCATTTTTCCTTTCTGTGTTCCTTTTGTTGCTGTTGCTTTTGGTTTTGACTTTGGATCAATATATATTTACTAATATTTTTGAGACCTCTTTGATCTGTCAGTAACTTATTACAAATGCACTCCTATGTAGAAATATTATATTCCCCCTGTGGTTTAAACTGGGCACTCCAGTTTTCTGATAAACTAAATTTTAACTTGCTGGAGGAATTTCAAGTGAGCTCTTGAGTGTTTCCTATCCTTTATTTGTTTTTTTTTGAGACAGGATCTCACTGTTTACCTCTGGCTGTCATGAAAATAGTATGCAAAGTAGGCTGCCCAGCAGTCACTGAATCCCCGTCTCTGCCTCCTGAGTCTGATGTTAACGGTGTACATCACCACACTCGTCTTGTCCATCCTTTCTTGAAGTTAGGGGTTTTGATATAATTTTGCTATTGTATAATTCAATAGTGTTGACCTGCTCGAGTGTCTCTCTGGATTGTCTGTTAGTAGTCATTTGTCTTGCAATGCTGTATGGAATTCAGTGGGCCCAGAAATGAGAGGTGTGATCCTCTTTTCTGTTTACTTGTGATGACCTGTGACTGCATTTGAAAGTCTATGATGTGGAATACATGTGTGGAACACTAGAATTATGTAAATATATTCTCAGTGAAATGTACATTTACAGTGCAGTCAGTCTCACCATGTCTATTATGTCCCTATTGGGCTATTTTAGGCCGCAGTGAGCTATGAGGATGTGCATGTGAATTTCACTCATGAAGAGTGGGCTTTGCTGGATCCTTCCCAGAAGAGTCTCTATAAGGATGTGATGCTGGAAACCTGCAGGAACCTCACTGCCGTAGGTGAGAATGCTAGTTGTCGTTCACTTTCTAAACAAGGGGACAAGTGTTTCTTGGTTATTGGTGCACTTCTGTGATTTCTCTTATGACAGAGGAAGTATTTGGTGAATATACATACTCAGACATGATTCTCAGGTTCATCAGAGATACTAACTTAAAATTTGCACAGTATCCAATAATTTATCATAAATTTTCTGGTACTGTATTTTAGGGTACAGATTGGAAGACCACAATATTGAAGAACACTGTCAAAGTTCTGGAAGACATGGGAGGTAATTTTCATGTGCAAGCTAATGCAAATGTTTCACTTTAGACAATTTAATGTACCTTGAAGTTTTAAGGAAAATCAACAGTGTAAATAAACACAGCTTTAAGTATACTGATGATTAGTGAATTCTCAAAAGACCATGAACTTGAATTTCAGGTAACTGAGTTATGTTTGTGTGGCATTCCTCTAAGGAAAGAGACAAATAATATCTTAACACATGACACTATTTTAGTCATGAGAGCCATGTTGAAGAACTGTAAATCCATTTAGTTTCATCCTATTTGAGTATCATAGGAATCATTGATTAGGGGACCAGTGTATGTCTTTTTATAACCAAATAGTCCATAGTAAAGCTGGTGTTACTCATATACTTATAGTGACTTTCCAAAGTTTAGTGAGAGGGAATAGTTTACGGGAAGCAGGAAGTTTGTTGTCATAGAGAAGCCTTAACCCCTATAGTACATATCTATGAGGAAAAAAAAGTTCACATGTGAGAATCCAGTGTGAAAAACCTTTTGTTATTTCTTCTTTAATAGATACAACATCTGTAATTGTGGATACAAGCCCTGTGAGAATAAGGGCCATGGAAGGAAACAATGTACTTTCGTATGTAACAGTTTTCTTCAAACATATGAAAGAATCCGTTCTGAAGAGAAACCCTATGAACGTAATCAATACAGTAAAGCCTTTGCAAATTTCCATAGTCTTCCGCAACATGCAACAACTCATCCTAGAGAAAAACCATATAAATGTAATCACTGTGGTAAAGCCTTTGTAAGTCCCAGTTCTCTTCAAATACATCAGAGAACACATATGGGTGAGAAACTTTGTAACTGCAGAGAATGTGGTAAAACCTTTGTAAGTCGCAGTTCTCAGATACACCAAAGAACTGATACTGGAGAGAAACCTTATGCGTGTTCGAAGTGTGGTGAAGCCTTTGAAAATGCCAGTAAAAATCAAAATCATAATAAACATCACACTCTGGAGAAACTCTTTGAGTGTAGTCAATGTGGGAAAGCCTTTGCAAGTCGCAGTTATATTCCAGTACACAAAAGAGTTCACATTGGAGAGAAACCGTATGAATGTACTCAATGTGGTAAAGCCTTTACAAGCCGCAGTTATCTCAAAATACATAGAAGCATTCATACTGGAGAGAAACCATATGAGTGTAATCAATGTGGTAAAGCCTTTGCAAATTTCTATAGTCTTCGACAACATGAAAAATATCATACTAGAGAAAAGCCTTATGAATGTAGTCATTGTGGTAAAGCCTTTCCAAGTCCCAGTTCTCTTCAAGTACATGAAAGAACTCATACTGGAGAAAAACCCTATGAGTGCAATGAATGTGGTAAAGCATTTATAAGTCACAGTTCTCTTCAGATACACAAAAGGGTTCATACTGGAGAGAAACCATATGAATGTACTCTGTGTGGAAAAGCCTTTGTAAATCGAAGTTATCTTGAAGTACACAAAAGAATTCATACTGGAGAAAAACCGTATGAATGTAATCAGTGCAGTAAAGCCTTTGCAAATTTTCGTAGTCTTCAACAACATGAAAAAAACCATACTAGAGAAAAACCCTATGAGTGTAGTCAATGCAGTAAAGCCTTTGTAAGTCCTTGTCATCTTCAAATACACCAAAGAACTCATACAGGTGAGAAACCCTATGATTGCAGTGAATGTGGCAAAGCGTTTACACGTCTCAGTAATCTTCAAGTACACAAAAGAACTCACACGGGACAGAAACCCTATTGTTGCAGTGAATGTGGTAAAGCATTTCCATGTCTCAGTAATCTTCAAATACACGAAAGAATTCACACTGGAGAGAAACCCTATGAATGTAATCAGTGTGGTAAAGCCTTTGCAAGTCGTGCTAGTCTTCAGTACCATGAAAAACATCACACTGGAGAGAAACCATATGAATGTAATCAGTGTGGTAAAACCTTTGTAAGTCCCAGTCATCTTCAAATACACCAAAGAACTCACACGGGTGAGAAACCCTATGAATGTAATCAGTGTGGTAAAGCGTTTGCACGTCGCAGTAATCTTCAAATACATGAAAGAACCCACACTGGAGAGAAACCCTATGAATGTAATCAGTGTGGTAAAGCCTTTGCAAGTCGTGCTAGTCTTCAGTACCATGAAAAACATCATACTGGAGAGAAACCATATGGATGTACTCAATGTGGTAAAGGCTTTGCACTTCGCAGTCTTCTTCAAGTACACGAAAGAACTCACACTGGAGAGAAACCCTATGAATGTACTCAGTGTGGTAAAGCCTTTGTAAGTCGTAGTTATCTTCAAATACACAAAAGAGCTCATGCAGGAGAAAAACGGTATGAATGTATTCAATGTGGAAAAGGCTTTGTATATCTCACTAGTCTTTGTAGTCACAAAAAATCTTGTGCTGGAGAGAAATCCTATGGCAGGACTTGATACAAAGATGAATAGGACCCTGAGAAGCCTAAGGCAGCAGACCTGCTTCTGGACCTGTGCAGTGTTACCTTGTAGCGCATTGTCTACTCTCCCCAGAGTTAGTAGTTACATGTCTATTAGAGCAGAATATGTCCATGCCGGCCGAGCGTGGAGAGATGACCGTTCTTCTATGGTTGTAGTAGAGACGTCTGTTCTAGAGTCAATCTCATCAAGTTTCTTACATTTAAATCCATTAATGTTTTATGATTCTCCTTCAATAAAGTTAAAGTTACAGTTGTGTCTATGTTATCAAATCCGCCATCATGAATGAAGCACTGTTGGTAACTTTTTCTGGCATCCAGGTAACTGAAGAAGGCAGTGATTGGAGCCAAAAGCTGCTGACTTTTGGCAATTTTTCTTGCTATTCTGGGGCTAAAATCTACTGGTGTCTGGCAGTTTACCTCTCTGGGGCCAGAAGCTTCTGGCAGTAGGAGATTAAGAAAAAAAAAGCTTAGTTTAATTGGGTTCTTTTCTCCCTGGCTCAGGTCCCCTTGTTGTCCAGGCGAGAGGCTCAGAATCTTTTAACTCTTCCTTGAGCCAGAGAGAAAAGAAATGAAATGAAGAAATAAAGAAAGAAAACAGACACACAGAGACACATGTACACTGGGTGAAGGCTGCACCAACCTTTATTATTGTTACAACTTTTTATAGCTTTTTGAACTAAAGATTCTCTAAGGAAAAGTTACTTCATAGATAAAATGTTGCACAAAAGGGGAGTTGCAGAAGGATGTTGATGTAAGTTCAAAGCAGTGTGTCAGTCTGTGAGCTCATTGTAAGTTCAAATCGACAGTTTCACATGGCCTTGCTTTATCACAGTGCACACCTGTGGCTTCATCCTTGGATATGACGTAGAATGAATGTTTTTCCTTGATTACAGATCTGTCCCAAACCTATTTCTCTTCTCAGTGCAATTTAGAAACTCTCATTGCATTCCTTATTATGCAGCCTTTACGTACTGTTCTATGAGGAGGGGCACATTCTATTCTTGATTCTAACTTTATTACATCTTTCTGGCAAAATAACTGAAACCATCTCCTTAACCTTTTTCCTAAAATTATTTGAATCAAACTAGGAATTCTATAAATCATTAATTCTTCTAAACAGCATTAATTCATGAAAGTTCATCTTCATGTCACACTGCAGGAAATTTGCCCAATAGGATGGGCTTGTGCCCAGGAATCCTTAGGCGATGTAATAGTGACAGGAAAGGCAAATCAGCAGCAAGAAGCAATCCTGTGATGAAGTCTCTCAGGACTCGGCACCACAGAGCAGCCCACTGCAGGCATGCAAGATGGTGGGCCATCTCTACAAAACTTTTTTTTTTGCCATAGCCTTTCCTAGATGGCTTCTGTCGAAGTGTAAGGGTCTGTGATTCATGAAGAATGATATCCCAGACTCAGACTATATGTAAGAGCAAAGAGCATTTATTCTGTAGAGAACCAGCATGTAAGGGTCTACCATACATCGGGATGGAAGACAGAGGGGTAGCTTTGCAGGGTTAATTAAAAGCCTGTTAGGGTAGGAGTGGGTGACATACCTTTCCCTTGATTGTTTGGCTCTGTCTCCAGAGGTATGGCTGCTTTTGTGATTGGTTAACATTCTGGGGATTTTGGGGACTTTTGCTGATTAACTATATTTGGCACAAGCTAGGTGGTGGGGCAGCTTCTGACAACTCCTGATTGGCTGCCCATGAGGGTTGGTTTTTCCCGGAATTGACTTGTTTTGGAATTTTCTGGTTCTGGAAAACAGAAACTTAGGCCTAGTCTCCCAAACTGACAGTTTGCAGCCTTTCGTGGAGTCAGCCTGGCTTTGGCTTACTCAATCCTCTCAAAAGCACATTGCCATGATGGCAGTTTCACTGCCTAATTGTTAATATGACTTCTGCATGAACCATGATTCCTTTCATGGGTAAACTACTGTGACTAATTAAAAGTCCATCTGTTCCTGCTAGGACAAGTCTACAGTTTCCTGTGTGTAACTAAAAGGTACATTGAAGAGGGGAAATGGCGGTGCCTTTAGAGCAAGGAATGTCAATGACAGCATGTGTGTGTGTGTGTGTGTGTGTGTGTGTGTGTGTGTACGTGTGTACCAGCTTGTAATAAAGAATAAATGGATTACAATCTGAAGCTAGCACAAATGTTAGTGCTCTGGGATTTAACCCTTTTATTTCTGCGGGGTATGAAGTAGTGGGGGGGGGCTCAGTTCATTTCCCAGTTCTTGGTTGGTATTGATATAGTTACTAAACCATACATAGCTGTCCTTATATTTAGATTGGCATTTCTTAACCCAGTGTTTTCTTGGATTTAGGGCGCAAGCCGTGAATTCTTTGATTCTAAGTATTCATTTGTTATAGGGCAACTTATATAATTTCTTTAAGTGGCCAGACTGGCTGCAATTGAAAAAGTTTGCAGACACATGTTTTGAAACAGTACAAATTTCTAAAGCAGATAATTTTGTTCTATGTTTTAGGTCTCAATTTTTCTACATAATTTAGAAAGTCCCTAACATTTCCTGTCTCTCTCTGAGGCCATTAATCCTTGGCAATCTTCAGTAGTGTGATGGTTTATATATGTTCTGCACAGGAAGTGGCACAATTAGAAGGTATGGCCTTGTTGGAGTGTGTGTGTCACTATGGGTGTGGACTTTAAGACCCTCATTCTAGCTGCCTGGAAGGCAGTGTTCTCCTAGCAGCCTTCAGATGAAGATGTAGAACTCTCAGCTCCTCCTGTACTCCACCTTCCTGGATGCTGCCATGTTCCCTCCTTGATGCTAATGGACCGAACCTGTGAACCTGTAAGCCAGCCCCAATTAAATGTTGTCCTTATAAGACTTGCCTTGGTCATGGTGTCTTTTCACAGTGGTGAAACCCTAAGTAAATTGGCATTATCAAAATCCAATGGTTTTAATAATAACTCTTGAATTTGATCCCATTTTACTTATTTCTCAATAGCATTTTTGAGTCTCACTATGGAATCAGCAGCTCAGAAGGACCTTGTTTAATTTTTATAGAAGTAGAACTAATATCAAGTTAGCAGGACCTTTATTCCCTGGACATGTTAGGAGAATGTGGGTAGAAGGTTTGAGGAACATTGCAGTGTAATCTTGAAAGTCCTTGGAAATTGATTATGTAAAACCCATGTAGAAATCCTCTCTGAGAGAAGACAGAAAGTGTGATCAACACATCCCTGTGTGTGTCTCTATTCTTCCTTCTCCACCTCCACCCCTCTTCAAGATCTGAGCTGCACTAGAGCTGGACTCCAGTATTGGGTGCTATATCAGTTTTATCCAGGCAGCCTTGGCTATGCCCCTAAAATGTGGGAATGCAGCAGGAGCTTTATTATACAATTGTGGGTACCTATCACAACTCACAATGTCAGAATTTCATATACGACATTTCCAGGATCACCCCTTAGTCCTAGTTGTCCAAAATTTTTCATGAACTTTATTTGCAAGCCACATTTAGCATCGAAGATTTTGGGAAGGGCTAATAACCATTTGAGCAAATGTATGAAAATCATATGGCAGCCATTGTGTGTCATTGTTCCAAACAGAGAGATAGTTACAATAGTATGAAGCAGTAGATCAGACTAAGCAAAAGTCTTTTAAAGATCTTTCTTTATATCCATATTTCATCCCTAATAAACAATTGATTTGCCAAAATTGTACAGGAAATATCAAGCCATATCAAAATACCTGGGAAGAACTGGTGAACAATTCCTCTTTTCTTCAGAGTCATTTTCAGACACATTTAAAGGAGGATTCAGTAAGAGCACTCAAGAGACCATCAATTGGCATAGTTGTCAGTTGTGTCATTTTTACCTTTAATTTTGCCGAAATGGTGGCAGTCTCTTTTCCTTCTTGAACCAATTTAAAAATTTTAACATTCCATTCTTCTGCTGCCTCTCTCCAACCTTCATCAGACCTGAGTCACCTAGGTAAGCTTCCCTTTGCCTGCCAACCTGCCCTGCCCTCTGCACCCTGAAGTAGCCTGCTCTCCCAAGGAGACCTCCGTTCTCCTGCCATGCCTCTAACCACCTTCATCAGACCTGAGGTTTCTGAATCTTAGAGACCTTCAGGTCTGGAACCATACAGCCCAAGATAACCATCAGAAGCCTTTCACATCAGTACCATCTTGGTTCTCCCCCTTCCCAATACTTACTACAACAAGAACATTCAGGCATTAAAACCATCCAGATGGCTAAAGGCCCTTGAAAGAACACAATCAACAAAAGCCAGGGAAATATGATACTTCCAAAGAACAGCTACCATACTACAGCAATCCCTGGATATCCTAACATAACTGAAACACAAGAAAATGACCTTAGATCCAATCTTATAAAGATGATAGAGGAAATGAATAAATCCCTTAAAGAAATCCAGAAACACAATCAAACAGAGAGAGGTCTTTAAAGAGGAAACACATACCTTAAAATCATACAGGGAAATACAATTAAACAGATGAAGGAAATAAATACAACTCTACAAGACCTGAAAGGGGAAATAGAAGCAATAAAGAAAACACAAACTAAGGAAATCCTGGAGATGGAATACTTAGGGAAGAGAACAGTATCAACAGATGCAAAGATCACCAATAGAATACAGGAGATAGAAGAGAGAATCTCAGGTGTAGAAGATACAATACAGGAAATTAATAAATTAGTCAAAATGTTAAATCTAAAAAATTCCTGACACAAAACATCCAGAAAATCTCGGATACCATGAAAAGACCTAACCTAAGAATAATAGGAATAAAAGAAGGTGAAAGAGTCTCAGGTCCAAGGCCTAGAAAGTAGTCTCAAAAAAAAAAAAAAAATCACAAAAGGAAACTTTCCCAACCTAAATAAAGAGATGCCTATACACATAAAAGAAGCTTATAGAACACCAATTAGACTGGACTAGAAAAAAAAATCCTCCCACCACACAATAAAACACAAAACCTACAGAACAAGGAAAGAATATTAAAGAGGCATGGGAAAAAGGATAGATAACATATAAAGGCAGTCCTATCATGTCGAGCTGTGGAAGGATGTCTTGATTCTTGGCTGGGCATGGGCAGGTGTTCGGCCACACCCTCAGAATCCAGACACACAATCTACATCTCCGTTAGCCTGCCCCTTGCAGACACACGTTTGGCTCAGAGCAGCCCCTCCCAGAGAGGTTTGCATCACCATCCACCTACAGGTAGAGGGCGTGACCACAGGCTTCAGCCTCGAGAAATTTCCATATTCATGAGTTACCTAAAGGCCAGGGGGTGTGGCTAAATATCCTTTTCCCAGCCCCTCTTCCCCCTTCCCTATTTAAGCCAGCTCTCCCCTGGCTGAACTGGGGGGCACAGACCATCTATCACACACCATGAACAATAAAACTCTTGGAACCCACGGACTTTCTCATATCATTGGGGCATGCTGCCACAGAAGATTCCTCCCTGCTCCCCGTGGAACTCTCGGACTTCTCACGTTATTGGGACCTGCCGTCATAGAAAGCCCTCCGCGGGACTCCACAGATTTTTTTCCCCACACTATCAGAATTACACCTGGCTTCTCAACAGAGAATCTAAAAGCTAGAAGAGCCTAGTCAGATATCTTGCAACCTTAAAACAAACACAAACAAACAAAATCCACAATTGCCAACCTAGACTAGACTAGACTATACCCAGCAAAAGTCCCACTCACCATAGATGGAGAAAACAAGATACTAAAAGACAAAGGCAAATTCAAACAATATTTATCCACGAATTTAGCCTCACAGAAAATACTAGAAGGAAAACTCCAACCCAAGAAGGATAAGTATATCCAAGCAAACACAAGCAATATGTGATGCCATGCAAGCAAATACAAGGAAAGTATACACACACACACCACCACCACCACCAACAACAACATCAAAATAACAGGAAATAATCACTAAGTCATTAATATCTCTCAACATCAATGGACTCAATTCCCCAAATAAAGACACAGGCTAACAGAATAGATGAAAAAACAGGGCCCACCATTCTGCTGCATACAAGAAACACATCTCAGAAGTAAAGACAGACATTAAATCAGAGTGAAGGGCTGGAAAAAAGTTCCAGCAAATAGACCCAAAGAACCCAGCTGGAGTAGCCATTCTAATATATAATAAGATAGAGTTTCAACAAAAATTAATAGGGACATAGGGACCATCATACCCATCAACAGAAAAGTCTACCAAAATGATATCTCAATTCTGAACATCTATACCTCAAACACAAGGGCACCTACATTTGTAAAAGAAACATTGCTATAGCTTAAATTCCACATCAAACCCCACACATAAATAGTGGAGACTTTGAAATGCCACTCTCACTAATTGACAGGCCATCTAGACAAAGACTAAAACAGAAAAAAAATGAAATTAACATACATTGTGAATCAAATATACCTGACATCTATAGAATATTTCACCAAAACACATAAGAATATACCTTCTTCTCATTACCTCACAGAACCTCTAAAATCAACGATAATTTGTCACAATGCAAGTCCTAACAGATACAACAAAGTTGAAGTAACGCATTGTATCTTATCAGAGCAACATGGATTTAAAGCTGTACTTCAACAACAGAAATCAGAAAGCCTACACACTCATGGAAATGGAACTGCTCTGCTCAGTGATACCTCAGTCATGGAAGAAATAAAGAAAAAAATTAAAGATGTTCTAGAATTCAATGAAATTAAGGCAAATTTATGGGATACAATGAAAGCAGTGCTAAGAGAAAATTTCATAGCACTAAATGCTTTTATAAAGAAATCTGAAAGTTCTCATACCAACAATTTAAAAGTACACCTAAAAGCCCTAGAAAAAAAGAAGCAAGCACACAAAAGAGGAGTAGAAAGCAGGAAATAAAATTAGGGCTGAAATAAATCAGAAACAAATCAACACAAGGAATCAATGAAAACAAGAGCTAGGTCTTCGAGAAAAAAAAATAGACAAACCCTTAGCCAAACTAACCAAGAGTCACAGAGACAGTATCCAAATAAATAAAATCAGCAATGAAAAGGGAGACATTACAACAGACCCCAAAGAAATTCAAAGAATCATCAGGTGTTCCTTCAAAAGCCTGTACTCCACAAAATTGGAACATCTCAATAAAATGGATGATTTCTGACATATCACTCACCAAAGTTAAGTCAAGATTAGGTAAACTAAACAGCCCTATAACACCTAAAGAAAAAGACACCATAATTAGAAGTTTCCCAAACAAAAAAGTCCCAGGCCTGATAGTTTTAGTGCAGAATTCTACCAGACTTTCAAAGAAAAGCTAATACCAACACTCCTCAAACTATTCCACAAAATAAAAACAGAAGAAACACTGCTAAATTCATTCTCTGAGGCCATAATCAACCTAATACCTAAACCATACAAAGACTCAACAAAGAAAGTGAGCTTTGGACCAATTTCTCTTACGAACATTGATTCACAGTACTCAGTAAAATACTTGTGAACCAAATCTAGAAACATATCAAAGACATCATCCATCAAGATCAACTAGGCTTCATCCCAGGGATGCAGGGATGGTTCAATATAGGAAAATTTATCATTGTAACCCACCATATAACCTGAAAGAAAACAAATCACATGATTATTTGCATTAGGCGCTGAAAAAGGTTTTAGAGAGATCAGGGATACAAGGCACATACCTAAACATAAAAGTAACATAAAGCAATCCAATAGCCAATATCAAAGTAAATGGTGAGAAACTTAAACCATTTCTACTAAAATCAGGGACAAGACAAGGCTGCCCATTCCCTCCCTATTGATTCAACATAGTAGTTGGAGTCATAGCAACAGCAATAACCAACTGCAAACTGGCAGTTTGGGAGAGTAGGCCGAAGTTTCTGTTTCCTAGAAATGAGAACCTGAGGTCATCTAACCGTGGCTGTGAGCACAGGAATCCGTGGTCATCTAACTATGGCTGTGAGCAGGAATCTGTGCTCATCTAACCATGGGTGTGAGCAGGAATCTGTGGTCATCTAACCATGGGTATGAGCAGGAATCCGTGGTCATCTAACCATGGGTGTGAGCAGGAATCTGTGGTCATCTAAC